>NC_134483.1:12247352-12314852 GCF_040206685.1 Ascaphus truei
TCCTGCACCTCACACATCTCCCTACCGCAACCGGACCGCGAGGCCGCGGCCTACACTCACACACCATGGCAACGATGTCCCTCCCCCTATCCCGCTACCTCACACAGTGTAGCTCCCGCGGACCGCACAGCACGCCACATCTCCTGCACCTCACACAGCTCCCTACCGCAACCGGACCGCGAGGCCGCGGCCTACACTCACACACCATGGCAACGATGTCCCTCCCCCTATCCCGCTACCTCACACAGTGTAGCTCCCGCGGACCGCACAGCACGCCTCATCTCCTGCACCTCACACAGCTCCCTACCGCAACCGGACCGCGAGGCCGCGGCCTACACTCACACACCATGCCACCAATGTTCCTCCCCCTATCCCGCTACCTCACACAGTGTATGACAACACCTACCACTGGAAATCAGATGTTCGTTGAAATAAAATATGTTTTCCTAACTATTTTACTGTCTGTATAATGTACACAACACTCACCCACACAAAACCCCCTCATACACACACACACACACGCAAACATCCTGTCATTCTATGCCACACACTACACTCAAAAACATGCCATTTTTAACATGTGTATGACCAACAACACGCACTCACACACGTCACACACACAACATGCCTCATACACACACACACGCCATCACACACCAGCAACACACACACATGCTCTCACACACACCACACACCATGCCACCGATGTCACTCCCGCTATCCCGCTACCTCACACACTCTACCTCCCGCGGAACAACCAGCACGCCTGACATCTCCTGCACCTCACACATCTCCCTCCGCAACCGGACCGCGACGCCGCGGACTACAGTCAAACAGCATGCCACCAATGTCACTCCCGCTACCTCACACACTGTATGACAACACCTACCACTGAAACTCAGCTGTTCCTTACAATAAAATATGTTTTCCTAACAATTTCACTGTCTGTATAATTTATTCTAAAACACTTCTCACACCACCACTCACACACAACACTCACCCACACAAAACCCCTCATACACACACACACACACACGCAAACATCCTGTCATTCTATGCCACACATAACAACAAATCACACCTCACCTTCACCCTCATAATACACACACTACACTCAAAAACATGCAATTTACAACATGTCTATGACCAACAACACGCACTCACACACGTCACACACACAACATGCGTCATACACACACACATGCCATCACACACGCCACATACACACATGCTCTCACACACACCACACACCATCACACACAACACACACACAAATACACAAACACATGCACACACACACGCACTCAGCAACGCCACACGCCCTCAACCACGCAACACACGTACTCACACACACACACCAACCTCCTCTGCTGATACAACACACAAAACAACACTTCAACATAACCTTAACTACCACACACAACACAACCACCACTAAACAAACACACACACCCAACCCACTGTTCCAATTAACTACCCTTCACCATACACACTACACTGAATACAATGCACATTTACACGTCTTACCACCCACTCCCATTGCACATCAACATCCCACCACACACAAACATATACAACAACACAACACCTCCGCTACTAACACACCTAGCACAATAAATCACCTCTTCCTTTCAATAACATATTTTACACAAAACATTACTATTTACACATCTGTCTAATTTATTGCACACAAACACTCAACTAACCAACACTGACACACACACTCACACACCACACACTCACTATCACATCACACACTCACACCCCACACAATCAACAATCACACACAATAATTACATACACACACTATTCTGCCACACACACAGCCAACATTAACACAAAACAAAAACACACACAACATTTCAACACCTACACAAACGCACACCAAACACAAATAAATACCCCTCAATACTGTCACACTTTATCAATTTACAAACTTTTCACAGACCACAACCGGATGCCTTCAACACCTCGACGCTTCAACGCTGTGCCAAAACACACAATACAATCATTGGATCGAACTGCTCCTTGACACAACAACATCAGGAAGTATTGTAAACACAATCGCACTGAAACACTTCACTAACATCACACACAACACCTACCTCAACACACACATCAACAACTTTTAACAACACATCACAACTTACACACACAACATATCTACAACACCTGCAATAACGCACATCACAACAACAACACCAAACACACATCTTCACAACACAAAACATGCCACCCAAAAAACACCTTCGCAAAACAAAACATACACACCCTGACAATGAACGTGACGCACACACACACACAAATTATATGTACTGCACCACACAATGCACACACCCATTTCACACACATTGAAATCCACGCACACAATGCTAACAAACAACTCACAACGGAATACACAATAGGTCAACAACAAATCCTCACAACCACAACATCAACACCAACACATTACACACAACAACATCACACACTAATTCCATTTAATACACACACAGCAGGTATATCAAACGCACAAATACACACACAGCATCCTAACACAACTACTCAACAACACACACACACACACACAACATCACCTGCTAATGAAACACTACAGCGCCAAACACGCCTTGCACAACAAAGAGACAGAGCCAGAATCAGAAGAGCAACACAACGAGAACAACAACAACAAAAACACAGAGACACACCCACTACATCAACAGACGCTCACACTACAGAACACCAACAACGTACTACAACATCCAGACCCTCAGAGACTACAGAACAGCATGAGGCACGCCTTGCAAAAGACCAACAACGTGCTACAACATCACGAGACGCAGAGACTACAGAACAACATGAAATACGTCTGCAGAAAATGCGACTACGAGCTACAACAAGAAGAGCCACCGAGACTCCACAACAACATGAAACACGCCTTGCTAAAGACAGAACAAAACGGCGCACATCAAAACAACACCAAGACACACCAACACACACAGTACAACAAGCACTACAAGACACACATACTACATGTACGCATTCAACTAATTACACTTTGCTACGTGCCGCTTTCATATATAATCCACACATACTATACCAGCAACATCCAAAGGTCAACATTGGACACATGGACACTATATGTCGCTACTGTCAAGCAAAAAAATTCCAACATGAATCAGCTGGAATGTGCTGCAGCAATGGCAAAGTTCAGCTACCACCTCTACACTCACCCCCAAATCCACTTCTTTCATACATGTCAGGGACAACTTCAGAATCTAAACATTTCCTACAAAACATACGCAAATACAACTCCTGTTTCCAAATGACATCCTTTGGTGCTACATCCATAGTTGAACAAATTGGATTTAAAAGTACTTTTAAAGTACAAGGTCAAGTTTACCACAGGGCCGGCTCTCTTCTCCCATTACCAGACCAAGATCCACAATTCTTGCAAATTTACTTCATGGGCGATTAACAACAAGAAGCTGATCAACGATGCCATTGGATACCCAATACAAGACGTGACATTGTCATCTCCTTACAAAGGATGTTACATCAACACAACCATCTCATTAACACATTCAAAACATCACTTGAACGCATGCCAACTGATGACTATCAAGTCATTATCCGAGCCGACAAAACACCAGTGGGTCAACATGAACGTCGCTTTAATGCACCTCAAATCAACGAAGTCACTATTGTTATAGCGGGGGAACAATTTAATACACGGGACATAATTCTTCAGCGGCGCACTCATTCACTCACACGCATTTCTGAAACACATCGCTCATATGATGCTCTTCAATACCCTCTCATACTTTGGAACGGTGACGATGGCTATCACTTCAACATCATGCAAGTACACCCAACTTCAAAGGCAAACACTAACAAAACTGTATCCGCTATGGACTTCTACGCTTACAGATTAATGATACGAGATGTATCGCAAAACCACATTTTACATTGTCGACAACTATTTCATCAGTTTATTGTTGACATGTATGCTAAAATTGAAAGTGAGCGTCTTCTATACATACGCTTACATCAAAAAAAAACTACGCGTTGATCAATACATACATCTCAGGGATGCTGTTGGCAACGATGGTAACGTTGAGAACATTGGAAAAATGTTCATTCTACCAGCAACATTCACGGGAAGTCCTCGACACATGCACGAATATGCTCAGGATGCTATGGCATATGTTCGCGCTAATGGACGACCAGACTTTTTTATTACATTTACATGTAATCCAGCTTGGCCAGAAATAAAACAAGAACTTCAGGATGGACAGGCTCACAGTGATCGACACGACTTAATCGCAAGAGTATTTCGCCAAAAACTCATCACATTAATTCACATCATCACTAAGACTTATATATTTGGACAAACACGATGCTGGATGTACTCAATAGAATGGCAGAAAAGAGGTCTTCCACATGCTCATATTCTTATATGGCTCAAAGAAAAACTACATTCCATTGACATCGATAACGTTATCTCTGCTGAGTTGCCTAATCCTCAAGAAGACCCTATACTATTTGCAATAGTCACTAAAAATATGATTCATGGACCATGTGGAAACATCAATATTCATGCACCATGTATGAAAGACGGTAAATGCACCAAATAATTCCCTAAAACATTCATTGCAGACACACAAAGTGGAGATGATGGATATCCTCAATATCGAAGACGCGCTCCCACAGACGGCGGATACACAGCAACAATTACTATTCGCAACAACAAACACATCCAAGTCGACAACAAATGGGTTGTTCCATATTGTCCACTTCTAACAAAAATTTATAACGCACACATTAATGTGGAATACTGTAATTCTGTTAAATCAATTAAATACATTTGCAAGTATGTCAACAAAGGAAGCGACATGGCCATTTTTGGAATCACAAATGAACACATCCATGACGAAGTTACACTCTACCAGCTAGGAAGATATATAAGTAGTAATGAAGCCGTTTGGAGGATTTTCGCTTTTCCCATTCACGAACGACACCCAACCGTTGTTCACCTGACTATTCATTTAGAAAATGGACAGAGAGTATATTTCACACCTGCCAACGCAGAGGCACTTGCTGCTCAACCACCAAACACTACTTTAACTGCCTTCTTTCAATTATGTCAACACGACTCTTTTGCACGCACATTGCTTTATCCACAAACTCCACGATATTACACTTGGAATGCATCCACAAAACAGTTCAAGAAAAGAAAGCAGGGCACACCTGTTCCCGGAACTGATGCCCTTGCAAGTGAAGCCTTAGGGCGTGTCTACACAGTTCACCCAAACAACGCTGAATGCTTCTTTCTCAGAATTCTACTTCATACCGTTCCAGGCCCAACATCTTTTGACGCTATAAAAACTGTCAACGGTCAAGTGTGTGAGACTTATTGAGAAGCTTGCCAAAAACTTGGATTACTAGAGGATGATCAACACTGGAATACTACATTAGCCGAAGCTGCATTACAGTCATTGCCAACCAAAATTCGAAATCTTTTTGCCATTATCCTTACCACGTGCAACCCATCAAACCCCAACACTCTATGGAACACATATCGAGAAAGCATGAGTGAAGATATACTTCACAAAGCACAGAGACACAACCCATCACTCAATGTTACCTTTTCACCTGACATTTTCAACGAGGTACTCATATTTTTAGAAGATACATGTCTCTCTATCAATAACAAAACACTACTTCAATTAGGTCTAGAAGCTCCCCAACGTCATCATCACGATGTACTCAATACAGACCTTATGCGAGAGAAACAATACAATATTTCCATACTACAAGAATATGTTGCCACAAGAAAACCAATGTTAATTCCACAACAACTTAACACCTATGACAACATCATGCAGCACATAAACAACGAACAAGGTGCAATCCTGTTTCTTGATGCTCCAGGTGGAACAGGCAAAACATTTCTAATAAATTTACTCCTTGCAGAAATAAGAATGCACAATCATGTTGCACTTGCACTTGCATCATCTGGCATTGCAGCCACTCTTATGGATGGAGGAAGAACTGTGCACTCAGCTCTTAAATTACCACTAAACATTGCTCATGAAGAAAACCCAACATGTAATATTACCAAGACATCTGGCCAAGCCCGTGTTCTTCAAATTTGCAAACTTATTGTTTGGGATGAGTGTACCATGGCGCATAAAAAAGCACTTGAAGCCCTTAATAGAACCTTGCAAGACTTGCGTAACAATAAACAAATAATGGGTGGTGCTGTCATTCTTTTAGCTGGTGATTTCAGACAAACACTTCCAGTCATACCACGATCCACACCAGCAGACGAACTTCATGCATGCCTTAAATCCTCTATTTTATGGCGACATGTCAAACATTTTCCATTAACAACCAATATGCGAGTCC
This sequence comes from Ascaphus truei, assembly GCF_040206685.1. Taxonomy (NCBI): domain Eukaryota; kingdom Metazoa; phylum Chordata; class Amphibia; order Anura; family Ascaphidae; genus Ascaphus; species Ascaphus truei. The sequence continues at coordinate 12,253,743 of NC_134483.1, forward strand.
AACTTCTCGGCCACTCAAATGAACAACTTTTTGCACACACACTTCTTCAAATAGGTGAAGGCACTTTACCTACTGACTTAACATCAGGTGAAATTGCTTTTCCCACACATTTTTGTCACATGAGGACATCACTTGAAGATCTCATACATAACGTCTATCCAAATCTCTTACACAATTACACAAACCACCAGTGGCTCTGTGAAAGAGCCATCCTTGCTGCCAAAAATACTTCTGTCAATGACATCAATCATCAAATTCAAGACATTATTCCAAACACAATTACTCAATACAACTCAATCGATACAGTTGTGGATTGCGATGAAGCCGTTAAGTATCCACCTGAATTCCTACACTCCCTCGAACCATCAGGGATGCCACCACATCATCTTCGCCTCAAAGTTGGAGCACCCATCATGCTACTTCGCAACCTACACACACCTAACCTTTGTAATGGAACCAGACTGTGCATAAAAACATTGATGCCCAACCTAATTGAAGCTACTATCTTAACTGGCAACGAACTGGCAACGCCAAAGGCCAAGATGTCTTCATCCCCCGCATTCCACTCATTCCTACAGACATGCCTTTTACTTTCAAACGGCTACAGTTCCCCATCAAACTAGCTTTTGCTATCACCATTAACAAAGCACAAGGACAATCTATAAAGTGCACTGGTATCAACTTAGAATCACCATGTTTCTCCCACGGCCAGTTATATGTTGCGTGCTCTAGAGTTGGATCCCCCCAACAATTGTACATCTTTGCTCCAACTGGAACTACCAAAAATGTCGTTTACAAACAAGCATTACAATGAACATTGACTTTCCTCAATTTCCATGAACTCTACATATTGCCATAAGAAATTACAAAAAAATGAAAGACACTCAATACACTACTGTCATCTTTTATTACTACATTATTTTACAACACACACTTTAACATTACATCAAATACACTCCTCTCAACAATGGACATTCACATCTTTCAAGAAGCATTTCCAACAATAACATTTTCAAAAATAACTACCGTAACAACTAACATACACTTCAAACATTTGCCCTCATATACATGTGCTTTCTACTACTGTTGATTTACAAACACAATTCTAACTAATATTACATAACATTGGCATCACATTACAACTTTCACATACAACATTTACACATACTTATTCACACTTCACATCCCGGGCAACGCCGGGTTTCTCAGCTAGTATATAATATATTTAAAGAAAGATCAGAAATGTCTAATTATCAGCACCAGACAAAATATATGCAAAAAGAGGGTGCTGATAATGAGACCTTTCTAGTCTTTTCTTTAATTGTATATTTCCTTCTATCTAGCACAGACACCCTCTGTAGGATACTTAACAATTAGTGTGCAGCCACTTCCTAAATGCATAATATATGCATAATATATGCAAAATGAGCAAGAAGATTATGACATATTACATATATATACACACTTACACACACAGATCCTATACACACATATACATCCATGTATACACACACAAGATCTATATATTGTTGCAGGACGGCCTAATGGCAGGGTCAGTAAGACGCTAAGACACTGTGTAAAGCTTAACTGTAGTGGTTTATTATCGTGAGACAATTAAACATCATCAGATTCACTGTCCCTTTAAGGCAAAATAAACCATAAAATAAACACCTATTCCCATTAGGGAAACTAACTAAACTTTACCGTGGCCATTTCTAACAGGTAGCCAGCTAATCTGGTTATCTGCCCAAAAGATGTATTACACATTCATAGTTCAATAAGAAAGTCTCTTATCTGTAATTGTAGGTCCAGCAGCAATCAGTAACGCCGGTTCTGGGGAGCAGACGGTGTCCAGCTCGTAGCAGTCTTTATCCTGGGTTGGGGTCCCAGCTTGTCCCACCTGGTCCCACCAGCAGAGCTTCTTGCAGGACTGGGGAACTATAACAGCCAGGGTCTTTCCTAGCTGGGAGAAGCATCTCTACCCTCCTGGGGAAAAAGTAACTCTGCTTGTGTCAGTCACTTCCTGCTGTTTAAACCTGCAGTCTCTCAGGAGTCTTTCCTGCTTAATTAGCTGCAGGTGCATGTAGTTCTCCAGCAGGAGGTTAACTGGTTGAGTGCTGGTAGGCATACACATCCTACATTCCACCCTACTGAGTCAGTGACTCTGTCATAATATATATATATATATATATACACACAAGCCTTCCCATTGCTAGCACATGGTACAGGAAGGGAGCCCAGAAGAGGAGGAGCTGAGTAGTGAACGCTGCATTGATCCCCTAGCCCCCATGGCAAACCCTCCCCGGTTCACAAGTGGGAGTAGTAACATTGGCTACATCTGCACATGTGATGCCATGAGCTATAAGTCATGAAGCAGGAGGAGCACCCTCCCTTACCTTGATCTGTTTTATGTTAAACAAGACACTTCCTCTGTGGGATTCTTCTGCATAAGGGATATTTTTTGTCACTAAACCTGCCTGTTGAAGTATGGCAGTGACCTCACTGCTTTAACTTCTGTTTTGCAGTAAATGTATGAATAGTAACTTCTCATGTATACAGTACAGTACTTCATTGGCAGCTTTTGCTGTAGTAACAGCCACCGGGCCTGAAAGTCTCCTTATGTTTTAACTTATACTTTGATGGCAACATCAAGCCTATTCTACACTTTAATGTCTGAATCCAACGTAAGAACCTTGTGTTCTTGTCAGAGATTTCAGCCAGATTTAAAACATGCTATACTATAAATACTGTATGATTTGTATCCTGCCCAATCCCGCCTGCTGCTCCATGTGAGAATGGTTGTGTTATCAAGTGTTGATTCAGATGGATTGTGACTTAATTTATTTGTATCTCTTAGTTGCTGCATCTTTTTGTGACGATTTATTGGGATTTGCATCATCCGGGATACATTAAAGCAGATATCCACAGAGCGCCATTAACCCGTTGAGTGCTGGAGCGGTCCCTATGTAACCGCTACTCCAAAGGAGTCCTCCCCCCTCCCTTCCACTCCCTCATATTGTACATTCTGTGCTCCTCAGGAGAGCACAATCCGATCGCCTTTAGCAAAATGAGCAAGAAGATTAAGATGTAATTACAAGTTATGGGGCCACTGGTGCGCTAGACCACATGACGTAGTAGCTACATCTATAGGGCACCTAATTAGGTTAGGTTAACGACATGTTAACCTAAGTTAACGTCACATTATGCCGTATTGTGTATCTTCAAGCTCAATAACATTAGGTAAAGTCACGTGATCGGAAGGAAAGGGCATAGCGTTAAGTATAATGGCTGTTAATGCTAACGAGATGTAAAATATTCACCCCCCCTTCTAACAACTTCCATCCACAAAGGTCTGTCAAAGGTACTGTAATGCAGAGATTTAGTTAAGGCATACCTGAGGGTGGCGTCACTCCCATCCAAACAAATGTAGGTCACTTGGTACTTTACAAAAATATTCACTGTGCCATCTTGGGGACAAATATTGAAATTGACATTACAAAGAAAACCACGCCTAACCTTCCCACGGGATATCATTTTGTAGGCTTCCAACGCTGAGGGTAAACCGAGAGTGGAATCTCACGCCTTGCCCCGATACCAGGAACAGTAAGTCTGATGTGTATGTTTTGGTAAGCTATAATTAGGGGAAATAAATAACAACTGCCTCTCCTCTGAAGCATGGTCTTCACTACCCTCACCCGCTGCTGACCTTTATTCCCCTTGGCTCTCTTCCGCTCCAGTTCTGGACACTTGTTTATTCTTGCCGCGGGTCCTCTTCACTGTATGCCCCACCACCTGTCTCCATGGTGTGCCAGCTGTCTGGAGGTGGGTAGACCTTTGACAGCAATTTGGATGCCCAATAGGAGGATCAACGCACCATCTTAGTTGCTGTGTGTTAATCCCTGAGACCCACCTTGAATAACCACTGGATTTATCTTCTTCCTACCCTCTTTCCAGGCCCAGGTCCCTTCTGCTGTACACGGACTAACCCTCGCCAAGTCTACTATACTTTTATGTGCTAGGTTCTTTGTCTGCTTCCCCTTTTTATTTTAACCAATTGATTATTGTCCTTCCTATTTAGTTTAATAGCTTGCTTGCCTGACTAATTATATTCCATGTCCTCCATGGCTACCCCCAAGTTAGTTAAGTTGGAATATATATATATATATTTGTAACCCTTTGTGTGCCAGCGATATTTCTGGAGACTGTGTTCTCGGCATTTGCAGAGGTCTCATTGCCCCCATAAATTACACCCTGGTCTTTAAAGTGAGGCTGGCTTCCTGTCTGAGTCTTGATTAACTTGAAAGGTGCAAGGTTGACCCATCATAAGAGCAAGAAGCTATTGGGTGGGTTCCTCCCTCATAGCCTAGTTTGTGGCAATGCGACCTCCTAGTGAGCATATATACTAGGATGGCTATTTATGTGTGCACAGTGTCCGAAGGGCCAGTGCAGTATTCCAAATCACCACTATGGCTGGCTAAGTCTTTGTAAAGACTCATTATAACAGGCTGGGGTCAAAAGCTACCCCCATTCAATGACATAAATAAATTAACTCAGCATAAATAAACATATACAGTTAGGTCCAAAAATAATTGGACAATGACCCAATTTTCATTATTTTGGCTCTGTACGCCACCACAATGGATTTGAAATGAAACAACCATGATGCAATAGAAGTGCAGACTTTCAGCTTCAATTCAAGGGGTTGAACAAAAATATTTTATGAAACGTTTAGGAATTGCAACCATTTTCATACACCGTCCCCTTATTTCAGGGGCTCAAATGTAATTGGAAAAATTAACACAATCATAAATAAAATGTTAATTTTAAATACTTTCTTGAGAATCCTTTGCAGGCAAGGACTGCTTGAAGTCTGGAACACATTGACATCACCAAACGCTGGGTTTCCTCCTTTGTGATGCTTTGCCAGGCCTTTAATGCAGCTGTCTTCACTTGTTGTTTGTTCGTGGGTCTTTCTGCCTTAAGTTTTGTCTTCAGCAAGTGAAATGCATGCTCGATCGGGTTGAAATCAGGCGATTGACTCGACTATTGCAGAATATTCCACTTCTTTGCCTTAAAAAACTCCTGGGTTGCTTTCACAGTATGTTTTGGGTCATTGTCCATCTGTAAAGTGAAGCGCCGTCCAATCAACTTCGCTGAATTTGGCTGAATCTGAGCAGACAATATATCCCTATACACTTCAGAATTCATCCGGCTGCTTCTGTCTTCTGTCACATCATCAATAAACACTAGTGACCCAGTGCCATTGTAAGCCATGCATGTCCATGCCATCACACTGCCTCCACCATGTTTTACAGATGATGTGGTATGCTTCTTATCATGAGCCGTTCCAAGCCTTCTCCATACTTTTTCTTCCCATCATTCTGGTACAGGTTGATCTTAGTTTCATCTGTCCAAAGAATGCTGTTCCAGAACTGGGCTGGCTTTTTTAGATATTGTTTGGCAAAGTCTAATCTGGCCTTTCTATTCTTTAGGCTTATGAATGATTTGAACCTTGTGATGAACCCTCTGTATTTGCTCTTGTGAAGTCTTCTCTTTATGGTAGACTTGGATAATGATATATCTACCTCCTGGAGAGTGTTCTTCACTTGGCTGAATGTTGTGAAGGGGGTTTTCTTTACCATGGAAAGGATCCTACGATCATCCACCACTGTTGTCTTCCGTGGACGTCCAGGTCTTTTTGTTTTGCAGAGCTCACCAGTGCGTTCTTTTTTTCTCAGAATGTACCAAACTGTTGATTTGGCCACTCCTAATGTTCCTGCTCTCTCTCTCTCTGACGGATTTTCTTTTTTTTTTGCAGCCTAAAGATGCCCTGTTTCACTTGCATTGAGAGCTCCTTTGACCGCATGTTGTGGGTTCACAGCAACAGCTTCCAAATGTGAATGCCACACCTGGAATCAAATCCAGATCTTTTACCTGCTTAATTGATGATGAAATAAGGAATAGCCCACACCTGTCCATGAAACAGCTTTTGAGTCAATTGTCCAATTACTTTTGGTCCCTTGAAAAAGAGGGGGCTACATATTAAAAAGATGTAATTCCTAAACCCTGCCTCCAATTTGGATGTGAATACCCTCAAATTAAAGCTGATACCCTGCACTCTAAGCCCATATTCATTATTTAACTGTAACTTGAATTTATTTTGGTACACAGCCAAAATAACAAAACTTGTATCAGTGTCCAATTATTTCCGGACCTAACTGTATATTGCATTATGGAAAACAGGGATTCATGTTTCAGACCCCTAATGGGTCCACCAATATAGTAGACCTAAATCTTGAACATGCCATATTATGCAATAATAAAAGCAAATACTGCATAATAACCAACGGCGTGTTGCTCTGTTTTCATAAATTTAGAAGTAATAAATGCATATGAATGCATAAAATATTTGACTTTTACCACAGTTTCCATGTTCTACTATTTTCTTGTTTTTATTTATAGGTCTACAATTTCCTTGTTCAATATTTAAAAGTTAGATTATTTTTTTGAAGAAATGCTTTTTAGCATATTTGGCACGTTTGCAATTCTCTGAGACATAATAATATGATTTTTGTTTATGCACAATAAAAGCACTTGGCACAGCGATCCCTAAAGCACCGAGGCTATTTTAGTCTTCATCTCCACTATACAAAGCGAAATGCCGTACGGGGGCCATCGCAATTCATTGTTCAGAACAGATAAACGTTGCATTAACTGTAGTATATTAAAACATCATGCAACCACAGGCTGAAAATATATTAATGTTTTAATCATCATTACTGTGCTATATTTATTTACAGAATGTTTTACCAGGAATTATAGGCGAAAGAAGTAAAATTCAGGGCATTATTGAAAACCCTGCTCTCTGATTGGTTAAATTTCCGGGCATTATCCAATCAGTAATGCCCGGAATTTTAGCAGCTTGCAAAGTGTAATTTTCAATCTGTTTATATCCAGCCAATCAGCTTTCACAACAGCTGAGACAGGGCAGGGGATTGGTCAGAATTAAGTAATAGCTCTGAGACAGGACAGGAGATTGGTCAGGAAGTATCAGCCACGAGTTGACTCCTCCCCCTCCCGAACTGACTGAGATTTTCTGAGCAGATTCAGTTGAATTTGGTGGGAGAGAGACTGCAAAATGTAGTAAGTGGCTGCATTTTTTTATTGTGTGTGTGTGTGTGTCAGTAGCAGTGTTTATGGGTATAGTAGCAGCAGCAGTGTGTGTGTGTGTTGTGTTGTGCAGTTGTATGTGTGTGTAGCAGCAGTTTGTGTGTGTGTTGTGTGTGTAGAGCTGATGTGTGTGTGTGTGTAGAGCTACTGTGTTGTGTGTGTGTGTGTGTGTCAGTAGCAGTAGCAGTGTTTATGGGTGTAGCATGTGTGTGTAGAGCTACTGTGTTGTGTGTATAGAGCTGCTGTGTTGTGTGTGTAGAGCTGCTGTGTTGTGCGTGTTGTGTGTGCGTGTTGTGTGTCTGTGTCTGTGTGTGTGTGTGTGTGTAGAGATGCTGTGGTATGTGTGTGTGTGTGTCGAGCTGCTGTGGTGTGTGTTTGTGTGTGTGTGTGTGTGTGTGTGTCAGTGTTTATGGGTATAGCAGCAGCAGCAGTGTGTGTGTGTGTGTGTGTGTGTGTGTGTGTGTGTGTGTTTGTTGTGTTCTGCTGTTGTATGTGTGTTTGTAGCAGCAGAGTTTGTGTGTGTAGAGCTGCTGTGTTGTGTGTGTAGAGGTGCTGTGTTGTGTGTGTGTGTAGAGCTGCTGTGTGTGTGTGTGTAGAGCTGCTGTGTGTTTGTGTGTGTAGAGCGGCTGTGTGTGTGTGTGTTTAGAGCTGCTGTATGTTTGTGTGTAGAGCTGCTGCGTTGTGTGTGTGTGTGTGTGTGTGTGTGTGTAGAGCTGCTGTGGTGTGTCTGTGTGTAGAGCTACTGTGTTGTGTGTGTGTGTGTGTGTGTGTGTGTGTGTGTGTGTGTGTGTGTGTGTGTGTGTGTGTGTGTGTGTATGTGTGTGTGTGTGTGTGTGTGTGTCAGCAGTTTGTGTGTGTGTAGATCTGCTGTGTTGTGTGTTGAGCTGCTGTGTGTGTGTGTGTGTAGAGGTGCTATGTGTGTGTGTGTAGAGGTGCTGTGCTGTGTTGTGTGTGTATGTGTGTGTGTGTGTGTACAGAGGGGGTGGCAGTGTGTGGATATAGATATCTGCAGTGTAAGAGTATATCGAGGTTGATTCATGTATTTACCATTTTATTTTAATAAAAAAAATCTATTTAACTTTACAAAAGTGTCTATTTATGAAAAAAGCCTACATTTAGCCTATAATAGTAATAATCCCCTCAGAACAGGGCATAACTGGCCAATAATGCCCTGGCTGGGTTAAAGACCCTCGGCTTCGCCTCGGGCCTTCAACTCTTCCAGCCAGGGCATTATTGGCCAGTAATGCCCTGTTCTTCGGGGATTATTACTTAAGTAATACATTGAGAGTTACCTCTCGTTCTCTCACGTATGATGTGAATTATATGATATATTGGTGAAGTCAGACATGATCCTTCTTCATGTAGACCATTTGACCCCAAGTGAGTAATATAAATCCTAATTAAGCGAATCTGCACAAGTGTACATCTTCCCTGCGCCCTCTTCTTCTCCCCCAGGCATACAAACTTCCGTTTGCGCCTTGAAATTAGGGTATTGACAAATGTCCAGAACTGAGATATTGCTCCTTAGTTTTTACAGATACAACATGGGAATCATTTCTCAGGCTCAACCAACACCGCCGCTGGATACAACCCGTGGACGGATTTGTGGAATCTGATCCGCGGATTGGATTCTACACATCCATTGGCAGGTTACGGAACTTGCGTGTGTGTATAGGTAATAATAATACAAAATCCGCAAAACGCCAATCGCCCTTTTTGAGATTGATCCGCTGACGGACCGAAGAAACCGGCCGATCTGCTGCCGAACTAAATTCGGCAAATAAAATATCGCCTGTCTCCACCTAACAGTACGATCAGGGATAACTCCTGGAAATCAACATTTATTAGTGCTATCAATTGTGGAGGGGAGGGAGATATCCCATGTATCTACTATAGGGTTATGTACAGTAGTGTCATTCCTGACGCTACCAATGCATGGCACAGAAAAGACTATAAACACACCAAAGGGGTTGTCATACAACGTAAAGACCCTACATTTAAACACACATAATATCCATGTGCAAATATTTACCAATTATTATCCCACCTTTCGGCAGGTTGCCCATGACTAACTGTCCCATTTGGCTACTAAGGTGTTAATATATGAATATATTTACATAATATATTTGTATCACCATTTCCTGCCTTGTCATACCTTGTATATAGTGGCTGTTATACTGTATATATATGCGTGCTAGGCTTAATGCCAGCCTGAGGGAGGTGATTAAAAAATCAAAAATATATTGTGGTGGTGGCTGGAAATTGAGCAGATGCACTAAGCTCCATCAGCCTATTTAACATAACATTAACTGAGTGCTACTCCTTAAATAAGGTATGGCTATTTGGTTTCCAGCCATTTGTCCCAACGATATACAAAAGAGGCGTTCCCCCTAACATTGCATGTGCGCTGAAGGCCGTTCCGGTTAGCACAGGGACTTAACCTGACGTTATCTAGGTTATTTATTAAGTATGATTAGCTACAGGTGTGAGCAGTAGAGCTCTAAAGTACTGTGTGCTGTGATACTGTAGCTATCCAGCATCTGAGATTGCTAGAGCTGCTGCTCTGAATAGCAGAGGCTGTTGGTTCTTCTCCTGTTACCACTGGCAATATGGCTTCAGGGAATAGCTCTGTAAAAGGGACTTATCACTAAGAGACACTGCATCTAAATCCAGCAGTGTGCCCACATGTAATCAACCAGACTCCATCTGGCTGATTAGGACTTTAAAAAAAGCCTGATGTGAGAAAAAGGAGAGAGATTCCTTAGCTCACATTTGGGCTGACACACTTTCTTGAGCACAAAGGCTGTGTTGAGATCTAGACACCCAGAGACCTATATTTCCTGGACACAGAGGACCCAGGAACCTGCCAGAGACTGACATGGTGGGCCACCTGCTTAAGGTTCCTCCTGAGACTTTGGGGTGATACGCTGGTAATGGGAATATCCCTCCAGTCCTGCAGATAGGGTCTGGGGTAGTAAGTTAGCCCTTACAAAGCGATAGGGGTGTGTTATTTTGATGTTTTTGTATGTTTCGCCTGGATAAAGGAACAGGCTCAATAAAGTCAAGATATAATTGAGCCCACATCGGTCTCCATTATATGTACCACTGCACACATCTCTCACAAGGTCATAAATACAATTTGCGCTAAACACTGATAATGCCAATGTTTTATACTTAGTCAGACTACAAGTAAAAGCACATCAAGTTTAGAATTTACGGTCTGTAAAAGAATTGAGAAAATAAATCAGGATGTTACAGTTTTGTAAACACTATTTTCCTGCGTCTCTCAAATATGTTTGAGGATTATGCATCTACTGTAGGTCCTTGTTCTTACGTCTGAACTGTGACAGTGAGTCAATGCACATAATAGCAGTAGAGATCAGTTAATGTTTCAACAAAATTCTAATCCACAGTGAAAACGCCCACATTTCTAATATTTTAATATACACAAATTCACTGGATTTTGTAAATATAATTTTTTTTTAATTTAAATTAGAGAAAATGTCAAAGTTAAAAAAACAAAATGTAAGAATAAAAATAGATACATGAAGAAAATTTTTTTGAAGAAAAAAGATTTTTTTGATGCAAAAAAAAAAAGGAAACAATTATAATTCGCATGGAAAATGTTGACAATTTTGACCACGAAAATTCCTTCAAGATATGCGCAGGGAAGTTAAACCCGTGAAGTTCGGCACGTTCACATCTCTCCAAATAGCAGCTCCTTGTTTTGACAGCTCTGCAGAAAACAGCAATATTAATTAATGCACAGTTTTGCGTTTGTAAAAAAGGGGAAATAACTTGTATCGTAGTATTACTTGCTGCTTACTTATAAGATCACTAATAATAGTAACCTCAAACTTTGGTATATTACATTATATTTACTGTAGCACTAAGGAGGAGTTCTTTGCAGAATGCTTCATTTGGTTGGATTTTCTGGAGTGATTTTGTCCCCTGAAGTAACTAATATATAGCTCTTTAAACTCTCACAACAATTAAAGTAGTACTTAGTTATTTTAGTGCGTACAGAGTATGTGCATATATTTACCTAATAATGGTACAATGTGACAGAATGGTTATAATAATACTAACTTTATATCATATAGCACATTTCTCCCAAACTCCAAGCGCGTCACAATTAAAGCACAGCGCGCGGGACGCAGCACACAGGATTGTTACAGACACAGTCTCTGCCCCGCAGAGCTTGCAATCTGTTTTTGACGCTTGAGGCACAGGGAGATAAAGTGATTTGCCCAAGGTCACAAGAAGCCGACACCGGGAATGGACCAGGTTCCCCCTGACTCACACTCAGCGTTGCTGTTTGGAATCAGTGTCTATACTCACTGAGCCGCCCAGTCTCCCTAGTTATTGTAGTTTGTAACTTTGTTAGTGTAATCCAAAAATGTTTCATGCAAAAGCACCGTGTTTGAATATTATGTTTAACACGGGCAGCAACTAAATCAAAAGTTGATTCTACCAGCTGTGGTTGGGCAGTTGCATTTTATCCTTCCTCTCAGCTTCAATAGAGGATGTTAATACTCAGGAAACAAGCCCTTTTTTTTCAGACAGTGCCGTAAATAATGCTGTCTTTAAAACCACGAAAGTATATGCCTGTGGGCAGAGCAGATCATCTGAGTTTTCGTCTTTGGAAAGACTGGAAAGGAAACATATATTATGACTATTACATGACAATGACTGAGTGCTATAAGAACAGAAGGTCCCCTCAGGGCTTATCTGGATGTAATATCACTATTGGGGAATGCATCCATCAATTCTGCAAACAAAGTTGTCACATACTAAACTAATGTTCTGCAGATCTGATAGTGTGGCTGATTGAAAGCTAGCAACAACCAGACCATAAAGTGTATTACGAGTTATGAGGTATTCAACTATTCTCTTACTGCAGAAAACTTTTTTTTTTTTTGGTATAAATTTGCTTACTTTTTCCCACGGAGGAATAAAAGCTCAGAGAGCATATAACTGTCCCACAAAGTCCCTTGCATTAAGCCTTTTAGGGGCCGCGTGGCAACTTCAAGTCATCCCCCTTCCACCAGCGATCTGCCCCAACAAAACAGGCAGGGTTTGGGGACATGGCTACTGCATCAGGTGGCAGCCAGGGTGAAAGACCCCACGATGCCGTAGCTATGTCCCGGGACCCCAAAAGGGTGAGAGCAGGGGCGAGCAACTCGAGTCCTCAGGTGCCACTAACAGGTCCGGTTTTCCGAATACCCCTGCTTCAACACAGGGTTTCCACTGAACCACTGATTGAGCCACCTGTGCAGAAGCAGGGATATCTTTAAAACCGGACCTGTTGGTGGCTCTTGAGTCCCGGGGTTGCCGACCCATGGGTTAAAGCCTACACCAGTCGTTTTTAATCATACTGTACATTGTCCTGCATGGGGTCTCCCTGACTCCCACTGTTCTCTGTAGTATCCTGTAAGCATATTGCCTATGTTGACCATGTTAGCATTATATAAGTATGTGTGGCTCTGTGTATCGCTTTACGTGTGTGCACGTGCAAAGCTGTTTATATCATTGTATGTTTATCAGTGTGTGTTTAGATTGTGTGTATCCGTGTCGGTGTATACAGAGGTAGCAGACGTACCTGTTAACTCAATCCAATGGTCTAACGGTATTGTGATATTTATCTCAAGACATTCTGCAGCTTCATGGAAAACAAGGGTAACACGCTATTTCTTTAACACACACCATCATTTCTGCATCATTTCTTTCATTAACTAGCATTAATCGCTACTACATCTGTATTTATGTGTCAACGTGTGTGTACATCAGTGTGTCTCATTTTGGGACCTACGTACTGAATCATCGAGAGGTTTAGCTTAATATGTACAGTGTGTTAAGGTTGGGCATATTCACTGGTGTTTTGGTTCTAAACATGGTTTTGGTCCCTAAAAAAAATGTCCACATTTTGGGCTGGGGTATGATTTTGTGAATACTTAGTCGGTTTAGCCTTGGTTTTGGTTTGGGCTTTGGATTTTTACAAAATGATGCAAACAATGTAAAAGGAATAGGAAAATGCTAACATGCCATCGCAAATCATGAAAACAATGCCTTAAATAAGTATAACATCATAGAATAATTACAAAACGTAAATAATATAATTGAAAAACGTTAAATAATGTAAAATGATATGTCGAGAAATTCATCAAGTTTTTAACTCCACTGATGCCAGTGAGCAACAAAGTGGACCTTCTCCATTTAGTATGCACCTATTGCCACCTTTCTCCAGGTCACACCTGCCCCTTCCTACCCAATAGCCCAACCGCAGTGGGTAGTTGTAACCACGGATATCCAGACACCCCAGATGTTCAACTCAACTGAAATGTTACCTCTAGTTCAACCCAAGGTCACAGAGAGGGAATGTAATCATCATATCACGATCATCCTCACTTAGGGCCTCAGGCAGTAAAGTCAGATCAAAATTATCTGCAGGGTTTTGAACTCGCCATGTTTTTGCCGAGTTGCTTTCATGGTATGCAGAAAGGCCTGAATACCAGTGAGAGCAACATTTCCAAACATGGCGAGTTGTATCGGCTGCCGAGAAATCCGCCTCTCTCTGCGAAAATCTCGCTGGAAATAAAAATATTTTAATTTTATTACTAGTGTATTGTAGCAGAGGGTCTCCTGAGCTGAACCACATTGATTTCATGTCCGGGGACCCCTTACTTCCCGAGATACAGGCCCCATTATGGGGTGCCGGTATCTCCTATGCATGGAAATGTCCCGATCACGTGACTGTGCATTTTGTTTTAGGGTGACCATTGACTGCAATAGTAGCTTATCATACCCATATACCATACCCATATAGCAGATACCGGCATCCCATAACGGGGCCTTTAACTCAGGAAGCAGGGGGTCCCCGGATCTGAAATCAACGCGGTTCTGCTCCGGAGACCCCCCAACTCATCTACACTAATAAAAAAAATAAAATTTAAAAATATTTAGTAAGCACCAATACACGCCCTGTGTCCCCCCATAAAACCATGATTCATTTTTTTACACATACGATTAATACCCAAGGCCGGCGGGGGTCCCCGGTTGTCCCGACGGGTGTCTGCAGACCCAACAGTGCACCCCGGGTGGTACCCATGGGTGTCTGGGGGCCTCCGGGGGGTCCCCGCTGGGCTCTGTGGGCCTCCAGGTTGTACCCGGGGGGTGTCCGTGGGCCAAAATGGGGTCCATGGTGGTCCACACGGGTGTCTGGGGGTCCCTGGGTCATCCACACGTATGTCTGGGGGCCCTCGGGTTGTCCCTGTGGGGGTCTGGGGGCCCTCGGGTGGTCCCTGTGGGGGTCTGGGGGCCCTCGGGTGGTCCCTGGGGGTCCCCGTGGCCCCCACAGCTGTGGAGTCCTGGTTCGTTCCCGCAGGTGTCCCCTGTGGGTCCTCATGTGGTACCCATGGGCGTCCGGGGGCTCCTGTTGTGAGTATTTAGTTTTATTGTGGGTAGCGGGGTGGGTAAAGGGGGTATTAGCCACAAGAATGGGTGTTTAGGCCTACCGGGCGGTAGCAGGAGGGGTTAACCCCTTCATTACCTTAGCGGTACTAACCACTAAGGTAATAATGGGATTAACTCCACCCGCAACCCCCCTGCAAGGTTCAAACACCCACCAAAGGCCAAATACCACCATCACCCACCCCCGCTACCAACAATAAGCCTGGCACTGATGGTTAACCCCTTCATTGACTTAGCGGTTAGGGTTTCCTGAAACGCAATAGGCTGTTTTAGCGATAAGCTGGCGATAAGTGGCCTATCGCTGCTTACTGCATGAGGACCTTATTTTTTAATCTTCTTGATGTTGTTTTTCTGCACCACATTCATCATTCTCTTAATGAATACCAACTTCTCCACATTTTGGGGACACAGCCTCCTAGGATTCTCACTAGTAATGCTGCCAGTAGTGCTATATATTCTTTCAGGGTACACACTGGAAGATCGGCTCCTTATAGCGCACAGAAACTCTGAAAAGATAGCCCTATTTTCAAGCGAGTATATACTATAAGGATGTGCCCTGGTGTTAGGGTTTCTTTTATCTTTAAAATAGCCCTCTACCATACTGAGTAAGCCTAGAAGCACCACCAGCACTATCTTCTGACATTTCCTCAGAGCCTGACTACTATACGCTTCTATACTAGAAGAGTAAAGAGAGATCAGATGGTGCTATCCATAGGCCAACCTGTATTCCTAATAACAGTGCAATGGATTTGTTGTAAACCAACTGGCAGTGATTGGCTAGTGTGCTAGCCTAGAGCTTTGATAGGTCAGACGAGGGTATATGTATGCCAACCACGTTTCCCAACACCCGTGTTAGGCTGCGGCCCCACTAGCGCTGAGCGGGCGGTGCTTGGCGAGGTGACTTGCATTTATATATATTTATATAAATGCAAGTCCCCGCTCACGCGATGCGCACGCGGGTATGCGCGTGCACACACGCGATGCGCTTAGGTAAATAAAATGTTTATACTTTCCTGCTCGCTCAATATTCGGCAATGCCGCCCCCCCTTCCCCTCATCCCCCCGCGCGCGAGCAGACGCAGGACACCCACCACGCATGCTTTGAGCGCAAGCGTGCTCAGCGCTAGCGGGGCCGCAGCCTGAAACTGATTGGAAATTTTTGGCTAGTGTACTTCCAGAGAGAGGTGCTACCTGTGTGTCAAACTCTAACACCAGTGCAATGTAACAGTGTAACCGTGTTAAACCAACTGGCAATAATTGGATGGTATACTAGCAGAAATTAGAAAGTTGAGAGAAATCAGATGGTGATATCTTTTCTCAGTTATATTAATCTAATTAGGATGGAACTATTATATACAGGTATAAGGGTGTAGTATATTGGTTTGTGTAACTTATATAAACACGTATTCCAAGCTCACTCTGGGAACTTGCTCACACTAGTAGATAGCAAGTAAAGTATGATCGGGTTTCCAAGTGTGATCGGGTTTTGTAAGTGTGAGGTGTAAACCAGAAAGAGTTTCAACAAAGAAGGAGTTACTCATACAGTACCATTGACAATAGCATAGACATCTGCTACAATGTTTGGTGTTGTCCAGTGCAGTAGATGTAAGGCAGTACTTATCCAGGAGACATTCTGGACAGTTAGGGGTATGCTGGCAAGCTGCATAAACAAAACTATTTGCCCAGTCACTATTAACAGATGTAGTTCCAGGTGACTGGAGAAGTTCAAGAGTAGCCCCAGTTCTCATATGTAGAAGTAGGTATGCGGCAAGGAACTACAGGCCAGTGAACCTGACATCAGAATTTGGGAAACTAAAGTCCAGCAACTCACAAGACCCAATGCAGCCTGGATTTACTGGGGGAGACCATGTCAAACAAACCTAATTCATTTTTATGACTGGTGACTAAGGTAAGAGATCAGGATGGAGCAGTTTATGTACCTTACATACAGTAGATTTCAGTAAAGCTTTTGACAGTGACCTGGATAAAATATTGATGCACAAGTTGTAATGCTTGGGGGGAAAAAACGAATAGGAAAACTATATGACTGAAAAAGTTAAGCCAAAAATTATTCAAAAAGATTTGCGAGGAGTAACCCACGTTTTTTTTAAACTTCATTATTGTCAGTCAATAAGGAGAAGGGTTTCATTCTTTCAGTACAGATCATTATGGTCCTATTCCTGATCAGTCATATCACGATCATCATCACTTAATTTAGAAAATATGGTAAGATGGTAGAATGGATAAGACATTGACTGAAGGATAGGGGAAAGAGAGTTTTGGTAAATGGAGTACATTCAGAGGAGACGAGGTGACTAGTGGAGTATCTCTCTATCCTGTACTGAGACCAGTGGTTTTCAATATCTTTCTCAGTGACAAATGAGGGGAAGTGCAGAATGCCTTTTGGTAGATGACACAAATATCTGCCACAGGGTTAACACTCCAGAGAGTGTTTAAACAAAATAATGAAGGATTTATATACAGTATACAGTACATTGGAGGAATGGTCAAGAATGTGGCACCTACAATTAAATGCTAGAAAGTGCGAAATAAGGCACTTGGGTAACATAAATCCAAAGACAGAATACAGGATTAATGGCACTATACTGTCAACTACAATAGAGGAAAGGAACCTGGGATGTCATTATTTCATCAGTCTTTAAAGTAGACGAACAATGTAACAAAACAATGTGGAAAGCAAGCAGGATGTTAGGTTCGGGAGAGGTACAGTATTAGCAGCAGAGAGAGAGGGGATGTGATGCCATTATAAAGATCATTGGTGAGACTGGAGACCATATCTCAGGAAGGACTTAAATAAATATGAGATTACGCAAAAAAGGACTACTAAAATGGTGCATGATCTACAAGATAAGACTTATCAGGAACGATGAATAGACCGTAATGTGTACAGCTTAGAGCAGTGTTTCCCAATCGGGGTTCCATGGAAGCCTGGGTTTCCATGAGAGGATAAAAATGGTGCTGTGGGATTCCCCTGATCTCCCAGAGCAGGAAGAGAGCAGGGAAGTTGCTCGTCCAAGACGAAGCCCTATTCCTAAGGGTGAAACGCGTTGAGGGGGAGAATGCGGTGTTAGCCCTTGTGTGTTTTGGAACAATAAAGCTGTTGAAGTATCCCAGCAGCCTCTCTGAGTCAGTCATCTGCAGTTGCGCCGGAACCCGCCATCTTTACCCTCTTTAACAGACGTACACACAGTGGATTACAAAATACAGAAGAAAAACACACTTACTGGGGGTCTGGGGAGAAAACTAGACTTTCCTAGGTGAAATGTCACATAAAATATAAAGTCTTTAGGTTGACCGGGACTCAGCACGAAAAGTCCTGGAACTCCAATCGGCAGGTAGTTCCAACCGCCACCGCTGTATCTGCTCCGGAGCAGCCAAAATCCCTTGACAGGGAGATAGTACCAAACATCCAGGTACTCTTTTCGGCTTGCAATCCCATCCGCGACCGCTATTCTCAGATCTTGGCCCCGAAAAGTGGGACTTAGAAAAATTTTCACCTTGAAATTTTTTAAGCCGCCTCGCTGCTATTTCTCTCTGAGCATCTTTTGGTGATTTCAAATTTGCCGCTGCTGTCTAGGCACTTACAATCTGAATGAATCTCGCATCTGGATTGGCTGAGGGTTTCTTGTAGTATTTCAGAGTTCATTCATGAAATACTACAGCCAATCCGAGCGTGGGAAGAATCCTACCAGCCTATCAGAGCGTTGCCAGTCTATCTATAAACCAGGAAAGCTCAGATTCGGAATCTGACAAGGGCATGCTCCAACTTGGCACCGCTGCCACTTGTCAGTCAGAAGCCACCCGCGGAGTTAGGCTCCTCAAAGTCTGGGCTGGGGCAAATGGTAGTTTGATGACTTCCATTCATCCCAGGACGTGAGTACTTGAGGCTAACCCTGCTGCCCAAATGGCTTTCACACCTTGGCAACCTCTGAGACTTTCATGTCCGGGACCCGAGCAGACTTGGTGGCACCAAGCTTGGTAGCCACATGGTCTATCGGAACCATGGACCTGGAAGCCCCAGATGATAATACTGTGCATAAGCATTAAACACCATTTAAACACCATTTAATAAAATGTACTTTTCACATATTTTTTCTAAGTCCTTTGGTTAGAATGAAAAAACGTGTAGGTTCATTCTCACGGCTATTTTTTCTAACTGAAAACTGGACTGGGTTCTGGGTAACCAGGCATTGAACTGGGGATTCCTCTGTTACTTTGGGGACCCCGGTACCATTCGGGGGATACTTTATACCCTATGCCCCGCTTACCTTTCTGGTCTGTGCTGAAGCAGGTAGTCCTAGCGGTGAGTCGCAAAAGCATTTCCAGAGCCTTGTGCCTACATTTATCCAGCTGCCTGACCTGCCGGCTGCCTGACCTGACTCCCAGGTACATTATTGGGGTGCCCAGCAACTCTGGACCCCGACTATCTAGGCACAATCTGATAAGACTTTCTACGCTAAATCCCCCCTAAAAACTCATAGCCTAGCAATCTCTGCTTGCTGGCTCTCCTGGAAAGGTAAAACACATATAAATTCTTTATTGGCGCACAATTACATACATTGCAGATACAATAAACAGGTTCAAGAGCTGACACTATAAAACCCCAAATATAAATCAGAGGTAACCAGCCGGGCATAATACCTTTATTGATGGCTTGTTACCCCCTTACCATCACTGGGCTGGGCAGTTTTCTTCTTCCTGATTGCTTCTGCTGGGTAATGCAGCCAATCCGGAGGATGTGTCAGGAGCCTGGGGTTGTGGCCATGCAGAGGAGGAAGCAGCATGGGCAATAGAGAGGTGAGGTTTGGTTTCTGTCCTGTTGTGTGTGTGTGTGTGTGTGTTTTCTGGGACTTATCTGCCTTCTGTGATGGTCTCTGTCCCGTGTCTTCTGTCAGTGACTGTCTTGTTGTGGGGGTGCTTCAGCAACTGAGTACTGTGATTAGGGGGACACAGAGAGAAAAAAGTTTGGAAACCACTGGCATAGAGGATAGACGGAAGAGGGGGCTATGATTAAAACTTTCAAATACATAAAGGGTTTAAACAAAGTACAGGGGAAAAGCATATTTCAGAGAAAGAGAAGAGAACAGAGGTGGTAGGGGCTAACATATTTGGGATAGAGAAAAAGCAATCCTACATATGAAAGAAAGCCAGGGATCAAATAGTATCCTAGAGGAAACAGGAGAAGAAAATGGTGAATGGTGCTCACAATTGTATGTAAATGTAAGGATTCTGCTTTATCCGTGCCGGGTTTCACTGTGGTCTGGGTTTTTGTCTCTCCCCTTTCTGCTCTCAGTGCCCATTTTGGGTACTGGCAGCCTGCTTTATAAGGCTGCAGTTACCATAGGGAGTCGCTGAGCAAAGTTCTGAGTGTTTGCAGCTCCCGTCGGTCTTTGCAGTTACGCCTCATCCTCTTGCCTGTTTTTAATTCCTGTTGCTGACTCCGGACCGTGACCCCGACCTCGCTGCCTTCCTGCCCTGACCTCCCCTTGCCTCCTCGACTTTTCAACTCTGCCGCCAGCCCTGACCTTCTGCCTGTCCCCTCGAATTTGCACCTCTGCCGCCAGCCCTGACCTCTGCCTGTCCCCTGGACTTTGCAACTCTGCCTGCCAGCCATGACCCCTGCTTCCATACCGACTACGGATACTCTTACAGGACTCTGACCCTGGGTTGTGGTCGGTTTATTTGTATCCCTACCTCAGCCCTGCGGGTCCGCCTCCTGATTTGAGATGAGCACCGTCACAGTATACTCTGTTATTCCAGTAAGGTTGTATATAATTTCAGTATGCTGTCTGAATGTCCATGTAACGGACGTGCTCACCACAAACCGGGACCGGACCGCGGGGCTGAGGTGGGAATGTGAATACACTGACCTTAGACCGCGCAGCCGGTTCTGGATTGCGCAGTTCGTAGTCGTTCAAAGCAGGGTCAGGATTGGAGAAGGCAGCATCATCGTTATTCAGGCAGGAGTTCGGCAACAGGTAGACAGGAGCTCTCCGCTACAGCGTACGAGCATGAGTGCGGGAGTGACCTCTGCGTGAGGAGCGGCCTCGGCCCATGACGCCGGTCTCTGTAGGAGGAGATAGCCGGCTGGCTGAAGAATACCGCGGGGCAGTACCGGGGAAAAACCAGCACTTCCGTACAGGAGTCCAAAACAGGCCTCTGAGAGGACAGAGAGCAGCAGGCCTCAGGACTCAGAAGGCAGGTCTCTGTTATGGGAAAGTCTGCAGGCCTCAGGGAACAGGGAGCTGAAGGATACGCTGGGGATCCACCGCTTCAGCACAGGAACCAGGACACGGCCTCTGTAATGGATAGAGAGCAGCAGACCTCAGGACTCAGAAGGCAGGCCTCTGCTATGGGAAAGTCTGCAGGCCTCAGGGAACAGGGAGCTGAAGGATTCACTGGGGATCCACCGCTTCAGCACAGGAACCAGGACACGGCCTCTGCAATGGAGGTACACAGCAGGGCCCCAGGAACAGGGAACAGGAACCAGAACTATGAACAGGGAAACAAAGAACAGGGAAACAAGAACAGGACAGCCAAACAGGTAGCTTGTGGCAAACACAGCTACATCATATGACTAAGGACTATGCTCGGCACTGAGGCAATGTAAGAGAGCAGTATAAGAAGGCCAGCGGGCCAATCCCAGTAGAGAGGTGCGAGGGCATTCCTCCAATGAGAGAACACCTAGGCAGGACTGCAGTTATTGCCAGCACAGGTGGATGTGAGAGGAGGTTGTCTGTAAACAGCACAGTTCTGTAAGGAAAGGATTTCCACCAAACCCAGGAATGGATTCCTTACAATCCATAATTAATAAAGCCATATGAGTCAATTCAATGGGGGATAAAGACCTAGTGGTGTCCACTCGGTAACCACAATATGTGGCCCCTTTAAAAATTCCTTCCCAGATAATAGATGAGGCATATAGCAAAACACTAGCAACAGGTGAATATATCTGGGCTGATGTTCTTTACCTGCTAGGGTTGATCCAGGACCAGACAGTCATTCCAGGGCGTGCAGCAAATTCAGTAAGTGGCAGGAACACAGCCAAATCCAAAAGGAAAACATGTAAATAATCCCAGGGCAACTCCAGATAAAAATAGAGAGTTTATTAGAACAAGCTCACAATGGTGGTGAAGAAACGCACCTACGCGTTTCGTGCAGAGGGACTTTATAAAGGTGTAGGAAACAGGGCAGAGTAGGTGTGCCAAAACCACAAACAGTCATTATGTTACAGTATTACAAGTGGAAGCCAGGTTTGACTATTTCAAAAAATCCATGTAAAATCCAAATAAACATATATCTCAAGGTGACCACAAAGAGCATAAAACATGTTTTATAAGAAGGAGGCATCAATAAAAATGTGATTTTTTTTTGTATTATAATTGTCTAATGTTGCAGTCAGGATGCAGACACAGACTCACTGAGAAATTGAGTATATGCAGTTGTATTCACAGTCTGCTCTGCGTGCAACCCTCAGATTCAGAGGGGGTGTAGATAGAGGGGAGAGAGTGAAGTGAAGAGTGAGAGAAAATATGTTTGAATCTTTGACACTTGCTATCTCTCAGCGGCTGCATTGTGAACGGCTCCAAGCGACGCACAGAGAGTATATCTCATTCCCTGCTCGTCTGTGATAAGCCCCGGAAAAAAAAATCAGAGGAAAAACATGTTTTTAAAAAAGGACAGGAAGAACAAAAATAAGCCATCTGCTTTTAGTGTTTCCATGGCAACTGAAAAATACTGTGAAATAATGATGATGAGGATTGAATGTCATGCAGTGCTGAATGAGGCAGCGTCTCATTGCAGACCCAACTTTGGCCCCTACTGGTTCGGTTATGGTTAAAAAAACTAATAATAATGTTTTGGTTTTGGATTTTTTATTTTAAAGGATAGAAAAAATAAATAAAAACTATATTTTAATGTTGGTTACATTTTTGCAAACATTTGCTGTTTTTTTCAATGGGCCCCAGGAAGTCTGTCTGCGCCCCCTGCTCCCACCCAGACCCTCACATGCTACTTTTGCAGGAGAGGAGAGAATAAGGGCTTTAACAAATCTTAGTGAATAAGGGATGAAAATCATTTAGGCTGCAATGAGCTCATGTAGAATAACAGCCTTTACAAAATACGCCCTGCTTTTTACAAGACTAAATCCTGGTTAACATCACATTTCTTTTGCTTTAGTAGATCCTGCGTTATGATTAACAGGTTAGTGTCTTGTTAAATAGGCTAGCAGAGCTTGTGGAATCTAGCTCTGAGTTTTGCATCTTCTTCTAAAATGTAAAAACTCTATTATATGAGAGACAATCCATGGAGGAGGGGTGCTATAAACTCATTTTGCGTACTGTTATCACAAACATTTATAAATACCTGTCAGGAAAAAAGTAGATATAGGGTCCATCTGGTACCAGGGGCCAGTTGCCAATATAATCAAGGAAAGATTAGACATTTTTAAAGATCTAATGTAAATGTCATCAAAATCATGCTCAGTTATCCTCATAGCTAGGCAATCATGTGCCAGAGGCATTTACCAAGGTTATCTGACCGGATTAAAGATTGCATCTACAATTTTAGAAGTTGCCTACAGTACAGTTAACATTTTGATTTCACGGTCTGAATTTCTTCTACAATATACCTGTATCTCTGATTTTCAGCCGGTTAAAAACTGTGAAACCCTTTAAAAATAAATCATGACTCTGTGGGATCCCTAAAAATGCATGGTCACTTTACAGATGGGCCGGACCGTGACGTGGCTTCAGGCTTAGAATACATTGACCAAAGAATTGAACTAAATGACCCTTGCTTATGGGAAGATATACAGATAAGTATTTAACTATAATAATATGTCAAGTTAGACATGTCAAGGTAGCACTATGCCTTTTAGTCTTTTGTTCTATACATGAGGTCATAATCCTAGTACCCCTCTTTTTGACACAATATATATATGGTGTGATGGATTTGGGTTCTGAGCGCACAGGGGCTGTGTGCGTTCCTTTAAAATACATCATGACTCTGGGAGAACCACAACAAAGTATTGTCACTTAATGGAACGCTAGCGCACCTATCTTATGAAAGGTAAACAGTTGCGATTGTAGAGCTTACAGTGTATATTCCTCAAATAAATTAACATTTTTATATCCCCAACCCTCCCCCCCCCCCCCCCACTGTGCCCTCGACCCCCATTCACACTTCTGACAGTTGTAGGGTCATACATGCTCTCTACATTTCTCACCATCCCTTTCATCCATTCATTGTCCTACTGTATCTGTGCTAATACTGTACTATCCCCTCTGCCAGGACTTCTCTACATCATCTGCCTTGGATTGTTATTTTGGTTTATAAACCTCTGTTAACCTCCCGTTAAACTCATGGAATCTGTGTAAATCAGTATTGCTGACCTGAGGAAGAGAGGAGAACTTTCGATAGCTTGTCCTATAATATAAATTGTTAGTCCACATAAAAAAAGGTATCTCCTAATAGCGAAGTACTCATTTACTCTACACTATATATTTTGTAGAATGTATATGTAGGGCTGTTTCCCCTAGAAATATAGTAACTACTAATGCTGTTGTCACCTGTCGGCTCACAGGAGCCTGAGCCTCTGCCACAGAGAACCCTGGGGTGTCACACTTACGAATATGGTGCAGCGCCTCCACCTGCGAGGGATCCCAACGGAGTGGGAGGAGTCCCTCACAGGAAACAATCACGATAAGCACACTTGTGTAAAACAGGACTGGCTTTACTAAACATGCGCGCATAACTTATACTCTATACATATCATATTCAATACTATCACTGGGATAAAATATAACGTAACCCCCATGTACCCCCACACCGTGTCCACAGTATAACCCCCCTTGTCACGTGGTCAGCGCTGCAACTATGTGCGAGTACTCGTGTGGTGCACGCGCTAACAATACCTGCCCAGTGCGACGGCACATGGGCGTTCAAAGATCTTCACAAAGGACACGACGACGACCCTCTGGCAACGTCCGGTTCCAATACGACGGTGCTCCGTCAGGGCAGTCCACCAGGAGTACAGTCCTGCTCCCTCAGTATTTGCACAGGCCTGATCGCAAGCCTCTGCGCGGGAAGCGCAGCGCCCGCTGTGTCCCTCACTATCACTGTGCAATACTAAAGGGGCAGAGTCCCTAACCTGGGGCCTGTCCCTGAAGCACAACAAGTGAAACTGGATAATCGTGTTTATCCTATTAGGTGCATCAGAGTCAATGTAGTAATCGCTGCAGATGAAAATGTGTAAGTAAACTTTTAGCCACAAGAAAGCAACTGGCCCAGCTCAGGGCACCAATTGTTGCATGCACTCACGGTTTGGGGAGTAATTTCGCCGTGATCCGGTCCTCAATGACTGTGTAGTTGCACCGCCAACCCTATCGTGACTAGACGTCACGTGGGGCGGTCACGCGACCGGCGGTGTTCTCCTCTGGTGTCAGTGGATGGGGACCGGTGAGCTCCGTGTCTCAGCTGAGCTGCTGGTCTCTGTGTTGAAACCGCTATCTCCGGCGTGTCTGCGGCATGATGTGAGGCGGTCACGTGACCGGCGGAACTCCCCTCCGTGGGCAGCGACTACCCGGCGTGCAATCCAGCAGTCAGCAGTATGTGAGGTCCTCCAGCAGCAGCGGGAAGAATGGCGGAGCACAGCCGAAGAATAAAGCAGGGTATAGACGTGGGTGGTGACTACAAAAGATTTATTGAAACAGACAAGTGTAGCTGGTGGATCCTCTGACGCGTTTCAGCCCTCAGGCCTTTGTCCTTGTGTTTTGTTCTTCGGCCCTGAAGCACAACAACCTGGTGGCTCAGGGCCTAACTCGGGCCTACAGGCTACTGGCCTAATGCAGTGGGTCATGGACCCCTGCACTCACCTCCTACCCCTAGCTCTTCCTGTTCCTGACTGCCTACGTGCTCCCAGTGACTCACATCCCTATCCTGTTAGCAGGGGACTCTTCAGCCCTATTGGCTATCTACTGTCATGTGACTCAGCTAAGGCTCATGGGAATTGTAGTTCCCTCCTAGAGCCTCTGTCTGATATGCTGGCGTTCGCGCGCTTGCTTCTGCGCATGCGCGACTTATCTGAGGGCCTCCGCATCGCCTGACACACTGCGCATGCGTGCACAATTCCAACATGGCGGCCCCCACTATTTTGTGCTTTAGACATAAAAGTAACATTTCGGAAGAGGAGTCCCTGCCCCGAGGAGCTTACAGTCTAATTGGTAGGTAGGTAGAACGTACAGAGACAGTAGGAGGGAGTTCTGGTAAGTGCATCTGCAGGGGGCCAAGCTTTATGTATCGTGTTCAGAATATCCACAGTGCTATTCATATGCTTCTTTAAGCAAGTGTGTCTTAAGGTGGGTCTTAAAGGTGGATAGAGAGGGTGCTAGTCGGGTACTGAGGGGAAGGGCATTCCAGAGGTGTGAGGCAGTCAGTGAAAAAGGTTTAAGGCGGGAGAGGGCTTTAGATACAAAGGGGGTAGAAAGATGACATCCTTGAGCAGAACGCAAGAGTCGGGATGGTGCATAGCGAGAAATTAGGGCTGAGATGTAAGGAGGGGCAGAAGAGTGTAAAGCTTTAAAAGTGAGGAGAAGAATGGAGTGTGAGATGCGGGATTTGATCAGAAGCCAGGAGAGGGATTTCATGAGGGGAGATGCTGAGACAGATCTAGGAAAGAGTAGAGTGATTCTGGCAGCAGCATTTAGGATAGATTGTAGGGGAGACAGGTGAGAGGCAGGAAGGCCGGACAGCAGGTGGTAACAGTAATCAAGACGGGAGAGAATGAGGGCCTGAGTCAGAGTTTTAGCAGTCGAGCAACAGAGGAAAGTCTTGCTACATCTAAAGTACAATTCCCTGCACTGACCCAGTCAAACACAAAACGGTCTGGTATTCGGTAAGCAAAGAGACAAAGGTAATATCAAAACATGAAGTGATTTGGGGATTTTACGCAGGTCCTAGTGGGTTCAAATATTATATAGATTGAGGTTGGAGATATGATTTCAGTTCAAATCTTTCTCTCAGTAGAGTCTAACCAGTTTAAGTTAAAATCTGATTGTGTCATCATTTTGCAGTTAAGGTGCGGAGAGGAGATATGCTGGGAACAAAGTAATTTAATCACACCTAGAGTAGATGGGATAGATTGAGACTCTGCAGAAGAGTTAGTCTGTGTACAGCTTTATTGTTGTTTGCAGTTTGTTGCCAGCACAATCCTGACGTGGCAAGTCTAAAATAAAACTTTGTTCCGGGTGCCTTTTTGCAGAAGCAGAGGTCCACGGCATCTGTACTGTAGTTGTGTTGTGTTTAGATAGCACTTGTTTTTACTAGAGCTAGCTCAGCACCATGAAGGAGCGGCTCAGCGTGCAAATACACTGACTCTGAGAACAAGGACACTGGGTTTGCAGAATGGGAGGCTGGTTCAAATCCTGGAGTCAGCTCTTTGAGACCTTGGGGAAATCACTTTATCTCCCTGTGCCTCAGGCACAAAAAACATAGATTGTAAGCTCTACGGGCCTGGACTGTGCCTGAAAGTACCATTTGCTTCGTACCGCACATTATTATTATCATCACTGAGGTGCTGAGAGAGGAAAAAGGTAATCAATGCCACAGGATGTGATGGAAATTCAGCAAGAAGGTAAACAACAAAAACTTGGGTGATGGGAGATTAATTGTATCCACTGAGCTTTAACAGAGTCAGGACCATGGGAATCATTTTGTAATTTAAAGTCCAAATAATAATCGATATAGAATACAAATATCCCCCCTGCTGTCTTCTAAAGTCTGTTGTTGTCTACTCCAGCTCTGAAAATGGTCTTTGCCATTAAGTTGCCTGTTAGAGAGTCAGTTTTAACACCTGAATTTTAGCATTAATTTACAGGTGCATTATGGAACTTATTTCTCATTTCCTTCTTCACTGCTTCTTGAAAGTCTGCAATACACTAACATCATTATCTTTTACTACTTCTTCATTTAAAAGATGGGTTATTCTTTTGCCAAATAATGAGCAGCCGGCCACAAACATATGTAGCCAGGTCCCCTCTGGCTCAACATATGTAGCCAGGTCCCCTCTGGCTCCCCGGTTCCCCCTTTCTCCCTCACTCACCCTCACTCCGGTAGGGGATGCTGCGGGGGCGAGTGCGTCGCCGGGGGTTCCCGACGACATCAGTGACAGGGCGCCGCCATCTTTATTGTGTCCGCGCATGCGCGGAGGCTAGCGCTTGTGCAGAAGCGACACGGTTGCCATCTTGAGGTTGGCAATAGGCTCGCGCATGCGCAGATGCGATGCAGTGGCCATTACAGGGAGTGAGAAGAGGCGCTCCATAGTCAAGGACATCTCCGAGTTCACACATGCGCAGTTAGAAGCGGCTGAGGCCATTACAGATCACGCACGCGGTCCCAATGAGAAAGAGGGCTATAAGTGACTACAATTCCAAGCAGCCTCAGGGCTCATAGACAGGTGACTCACAGCAGCCAATAGGGCTTGCATATTCCCCTGGCTGACAGGATATAGTCATCAGGCATGGACCTTGGAAGTTAGTTGGAGCTGGGACACAGACAGGGGGAGGTAGTGTGTGTAGGGAACAAGTGGCTCTTACACTAGGCCAGGTTACTCCCCTAGGCCCAACTCATCAAATAGAATGTGGCTGCTTTAGGTAAGGCCCCTGTAGTTAGGGACTTTACCTGTTTAACAATCAGTTTAGTCAGGGACACAGCTGCAGTGCTGCGTGCTCTGATCAGTGTATAAGTGTGGTCTGGGACCAGAACTCTCCAAGAGGCAGAGACAGTTACGTGGTGGGTCACTCCGTGCGGGAGCCATCCATCCCAGAGGCGGAAACAACGTGGGATCGTCCTTCAAGAAAGCGATCTCAAGTACAGAGCATCTGCGTGCCCAGGTGTGGACACACCTGGCAGGTAACAGTCAAGTGAGAAAACAGAGTGCAACAAAGTGCAAATAAGGGCGGCGCAGGGATAAAGGGCATAAAATAGTGCCGTCAATATGTGAATATATCATAAAAACTTTGAACAAAGTGCAATAATGTGTAATAAAGTGAATAATGTGAAAAAATAAATAAAGAGATTTGCAGCTCAAAAGTGGATGGTCTGTTGAATCCACTTGAAACGTTGATGGCCTCAAGGTATGGGGGAGCGCAGGTTCAATGTGTAATAAAAGATGAATAAATCATAGTGCAAATACAGTTTGTAACCATCGAATAAGTTAGATACTCAATCAAATGGAGACTCACGTGGTGTCAATCAAATAAAGGCGTTTCAGAGATCTGTGGCAATGAGCTTGACTCTGGTGTATGGAAAATGCAGAAACTTCAGTCAGATAGGATAGTATACGGTGTCACTCAGGGATATTCACCAATCAGGGTAAGAGAGAAAAGACATCCATAGCGTAATCCGGTAAAAGAAATACTTTATGGAAACAATTTTAAAAAAGTGGGACTCTGGGGACACTTGGGACTTTGATATGTCTGGGCTACGGGCCCGTGAGGCCAGTGTTACAGGGTGACACTAAGGTTGCTGTTGATGTCATATAGTGATGTGATATCTTTGTGTTTTGTTGCATATACAGCCGCAGCCCCTTTTATTCTCCAACATCTGCAAATTTTTTCGGGATTTTTTCCCGAATGCCACGCACTTCACCACGCTAATGCTGCATTCTGGCCGCATTCTGACCGCATTCATACCGCATTCACACTTGCGGTTGATGCGCGGTTGATGTGTTTATTGATAATGGTTCGGATTAATTGGTTGCAATTCTTCGCGTATCCGCCAGATGGCAGATATTCATGAATTGTAATGCGCGTGTGCTTCAGTAATGTGTCGACTTGCAGGTGTTTAAAAAAATACCACAGTGGTCCATTGTAAATTGGCCTTGGGGCTGAAGGAAGAAATTACAATAATGTATCAATTTAGGCTTTTCATATTAAAAAAAGACAAACACATTTTCTGGTCTGGTTATTGTCCTGAGAGTCCCGCCATGAGTGCACAACTGCAGTCCGTGTTCCAAAAACCCGACAGAACGTACGCTTAATTAATATGGGCCGCGATTAATGCAACAGATGATAAGATGGCAACAGTTGTTCAAATTTATCAGTATTTTATCGAAAACTATGACTTTAACAAATTTTCGCCAGATGCTCATGTGTGGAAGCGTACAATAAGGAAAAAGTTATGTAGCGATCCATGTTTTTTTCGTATTGATCCCCATGTTATTGGAGGGTATTGGTGTGTATCATCGTGTTTTTCCCGTATCTATGATCATGGAGACTTCAAAAGGCGAAAGGTCATGTTAAAACCAACTAAGAAACGTCAGTCGCAGGCAACCAATGCGCCAGCACCAGCACCGGCTTCCAATAACGGCCCGACAGTCAGTGACAACCTGGTGACCTGCAACCCTTGCTGTCTGTCCCTGCACGGATACCTGCAGCCTGAGCTGGATTTTGCATACAGATTCGAGCAAGCTTGCATGTACCTACGCGATTTCCAGCCTCATCAGCTGACTACAGGTGTAGCAGTCCCGCTGTCAACGACGTGTATGATCAAGAATACGGGACTGGCAGTGGCTCGGCGCCAGCTGATTGGGAAAGTCTATGGTGAGTAATGTTGCCGTATTTTATTCTTTTTTTTTTATTTTGAAAATATCAATATCAATGTGATTCAAAAGTCAAGCGATTCTCCTGTAAGCAATATCATTGGCTGAGCAACTTCTACAGTAGATACTGCACAATTGGTGAAAAGCTAAGCGCATGCGCATTAGAACCTTCTTGAAACGCATATGCGTGTCACCACATCGACGGTAGGCGCATGCGCATGTGAACAGGAGGCGCCCCCCGAGAAAATTATTGGTGGGACTGACTGTGGGAACTTCTTTAGGGGTAAAACTTTTACTTTTTTTTTTTCCTCAGAAAAGAAAACTTTGTCATCTCATGCGGAAAACGGCAAATGGAGGGATTTCGATGGATAATATCGCTTTGTGTTACAATGCCTGCACATTGCTGAATCTGAGTAAAAAAAAACAAGTACTGGAGTCTACAGTTTAGTGGCCGTTGTTATTGAGTAGGATAGAATACCTGAAACAATATGCTGTTGTTTTCAGACCGTATACAATACTTTTTTTATATATACTGTATAATAAACCCCAAAAATAAAAAGTATGCATTTATTCTACATGTATTCCAGTACATATGTGTATTCTATACCCGTACAGCATGTATTGTTGTAATACTCTTGTGATGTACAGTACTGAGCATGCCTACAGTATACAGTACGCCTGGACAGTACTGTACAGTATGTTCTAGAAACACTGTATTTTGTTACAGTATAAAAGGAAACAATTGAACAATTTTAAACAAATCAACATTTTCTTTTATTGGTGGAGTAAGTACAAAAACATTTATTTACAAATACAATGTAAAAACATTTTAAGTGTACAGCAATTCAAAACATCAACAGGTGTATGGTTTACTGCTAGTGAAAACATTTATGTACAGAAAGTCAAAACATTTACAGTCAGTCAGGCCTGCACAACTCCAGTCCTTGAGGGCCGCAAACAGCCCCGGTTTTAAGGATAACCTTGAAAACCGGGCCTGTTTGCGGCCCTCGGGGACTGGAATTGTGCAGGTCCTGTGTACAGTAAGGAAAAACATTATTTCAACAGGCATGGTCATCATAATAATTTGATCCCTACACCCCCAAATACTGTACATAAAAAGCACACAAATCAACCATGTGCAGTCAAACGCACAGTGTCGCAGTCGAAAGCTACAGCACAGATTGAATATCGTAATATCAAGATGGTTTAGGCAGGCTTGTGGAGAAAATAAAAATAAAAATGAGGAGAATTTTTTTTTTTTTTTTGGTCACTCACTCTTGAACTTTGCAAGCAAGCAGTGGTGAACTTACAGACGCATGCGCAGTAATCATCAGCTATCAAGCTGGAATGTGATTGAAACCAGAAAGACACACATTCAAAGGAATCGTGTGGGAGAGGTGTACTGTACTGTAGATAAGATAAGAAGTTTAAATACTGCAGTGCATTAAATTAGCCTGTGTGTGTGCGGGGGCGAGCGAGGGGAGAGCGCTGTATATGCCGAAATGTGATACTGTTACAGTACTGTACACGCCTATGCGTTTCAACAATTTTCAAATGAGACATACAGCACTGCAAATGCATGTATATATATGCAAATTTACAATTACTGCACTCGCACACGCAGACTGTGTACTGACGTAGTTTGAACTGCTAAAGTATTAGACTTCGAAGACAACAGCTCGCGAACGCCCCCTGAGTTTTTAGACGGTATTGCAGTATTGCAGACAGCGCTAATAAAATGCTAATATTACGAGCGCTAAAATACCGCAAAACACTCCGGTCAAAAACAAAAATGCATCTGCCCGCGGTTGTCAGAGTTGTGCCGCTACGGCCGCACGAGGCTAAAGGTGGCCGCCACTGTACAGTAAACTGTTTATATATATCTCGGTGTATGTGCTTCCTGTTTATGAGGTCCTGTGTTGGGGGTCCTTAGAATCCTACACAGGTGGAGGTGCTGTGTTTATGTAAGATCGTTCCAGAGGATACACCCCAGGTTCTCACTGGCGGAGGTTCAGGCCTCCTGTGAACCTGACAGGTAAAAGTACCACACACCTGGTAATACATATTGATCCCCCTCACATGCACTCTATCTGCGATGGGGGGGGGGCAAACTGTGTTACACATATAACAGATACAGACCGGCACCTCAAAAATGTCCAATAAATGCAGATTGAAGGTAGTCAAAAACCTTGTTAAGGAGTCCAATCTGGAACATCCGGATCCACTTGAATAATCCACGGGAAGTGTCTCAGGACATGTGGGATTAAACATATAGAACAGTCATAGTGTATACTGCTGAATAAACAACATGACAAAAATGACTAATGACAAGACAAAACTAACACACCAACAGACACTAAACAATCACAAACGATGCTTAAATAACCAGTTAACTAATTTATTAAAATACAAAAAAATACAATATCTGTCTTGAAACACATGAGTAGCCACGCGCTGCTGGTCCGGTTGACAAAAACCGGAATCCTACTTACAACAAGTAGGAGTAAAAAAGGCACAACCGACAGTGGCAGATGACTGCTAGAAGCTCATCCGCTGCAGGGGGACGTCTGTGTAGGCGCTCTGATGCAGTCTGTGTGCTCCGTGCAGTGAGCTCAAGTGCAGGAGCAGGCGCCGGAGGGGCGGGGGGAAATTCCACGTAGAGCTGTTGTAAAATACACAAACGGATTTGGTCGGTTTTAATTTGTGCGGATTCATCAAAAACTGCCACTGGATACAACCCGTGGACGGATTTGTAGAATACAATCCGTGGATTCAGCAATCCGCCAACGGATGGCCGAATCCGTGGATTGAATTCTACTAATCCGCCCACGGGTTGCGGAATCCGTGGAGTGTACGGGTAATAATAATAAAAAATCCACAAAACGCGACTCGCCTTTTTAGAGGGGCCTGAGGAAGTGACGTTTTTACGAAACATGCAGGGTCAGAGGTCGTGACGACTACGAGGAAGTGTTTATACAGCAGCTGAAGCCCTTGTGTGTCCAACATCCAAGAGCAGCCCCTCCCCCCAGCGTGAGCCTTCACAGAACACACAAACAGCATTGCCACAGGAGCTGCAGACGCCTGTGCTGTTGGAGGAGAAAAGGAGCTGCCTTGCTAAAGATTTGGACACACATGCGAGCTTTAACTTGCCCTGTTGTAAGTAGGATTCTGGTTTTAACCACCAGATCGCCTTCAACAGAGAACCTTCTTCTTTTTATGGATATTTTGTGTCCATTTTATATTTTAATAAATTAGTTAGTATATTTTAATAAAAAGTTATTTAATTGTATGTTATATGTTGTTTGTTTGCTGTCTTTTGTCAGTCAGTGTTGTTCATTAGTGTTATATGTTAGTTTGTCCTATATTTATAGCAGTATACACTATGTAATATCTTTGTGCTTTATTCCATATATCTCGGATGCCTTCCACAAAGTTACAAGGTTGATCCGGATGAACAGGACTGTCCCACAAGGAGCATAGCTCTTGTCAGTGTATCTGGATATTTGTTGGGCGTTATTTTCCAAGGCGCCGGTCTGTATTTGTGTTTTCTTCAGAAGATTCATTAAGCACTTGTTTAAAGCAGTTTTTTAGTTGGATGAGTTTACACAAAGTACATGCTGTTATTTATTTTGTTGACAGTGCAGTATAAGAATGTGATACATCCCAAAATAATGTGCGATTCCGTATGTGACTGACATCACAATGCATTTAGGCATGAAGATGGGTGTTTAAATGCCTTCATTTTGTTGCAAAGATGGAACGTGCGTCTTTTGGTAGATAATTGCCTAACAAAATTAAATACTATTTCCACTTAATTAGATAACCAGATACACCACATCTTTTGAGACTCACACAGGTGGGCAGATTCCCAAACTACACTACCAGTACTCAGGGGACAGAAAAAAGGCTGTTTAATTTATGGTAAAGTATTAACAGGTACAGACTAACAGAAAAGAGATGTATCATAGGTATATTTGGGGCCTGACATATTAGTGTAATAACTAACATCATTATTTTAGGTGTAACACCCCTATCCATCCCCCGACGAGAGGGACAGGGTGTACAGTGAAAAGGAGAGGATATTAACAGTCTCTGTCAGTTTAAACAGGGTTGGTCCCTGAATAAAGGGTGTAAGTGCTCAGTGGTTTGCCTGGTTGCCTCAACAGGACAGGTTTTCAGGTGCATCTAAGAGTAGCTGGATCTGCACTGGCTTGTATGAGGAATCAATAATAATTGTACAGGGCGCCAGGAACTTTTATCTTGGTTTATTAACATTAATAACTTCTTTATATGCAATCATACATTCTGGAAGAGACACGCCTCTTGTGGAACAGGACAGGTTTTCAGTACTTTTAACTCTTTAATCCAGTTCCCTCTTACTATGAGATTAGTAATCTCTCTCTCTCCCAGAGAGCATTTTGTCCTGCTTAAGACAAATCAAGGAGTTATCTGTGAAACTCCTATCAGACCCCCTCAGGATCCCTCATTGAGAACCCTGAGCTAGGGCATTACTCTCTGCTTTAGAGTAGGTCTACTAGATGCAGGTTCCTAAGGGCCCTTCCTAACACTGGAAACTCACCCATGCACTGGAAAACCATAAAAAATGGTGTCCTAGTTACAAGCTAGGATAGCTTGGAGACCTCCCGCAGTCACCCTGGATGGTAAGGGATCCTTTTGATGTTAAACGGGGTCTTCCCTGAGGTGGATCCCAACCTTTTATACCCAGTGGGCAAGAACAATAATCTACAGTACCCCAGTAACTGGGCAGATTAATTGTTGCAATATAGTCACACCATATACAGGTGACTTATCTATTTATTTTATTTATTATTTATTTATAAAACAAAATTACCAGGAAGTAATACATTGAGAGTTACCTCTCGTTTTCAAGTATGTCCTGGGCACAGAGTAAAACAAAGAATACAAGGTTACAAATACAGTAACATAAATGAACAGGGTATACATTATATACAAGACATTGCGTGCGCAGTTAAAGAAAATATATATTATGGGCGTATGTAACAGTTACAGACCAGATTAAAATGTGTGACAGCCTTAAATTTGAAAGAACTTAAACTGGTGGTGGATGTGAGAGTCTCTGGTAGGTTATTCCAGTTTTGGGGTACACGGTAGGAGAAGGAGGAACGTCCGGATACTTTGTTGAGCCTTGGGACCATGAACAGTCTTTTGGAGTCTGATCTCAGGTGATAAGTGCTGCATGTGGTAGGGGTGAGGAGCTTGTTCAGGTAGCTGGGTAGCTTGCCCATGAAGAATTTAAAGGCAAGACAGAAAAGGTGAACTTTGCGCCTAGACTCTAGTGATGACCAATCTAGTTCTTTGAGCATATCGCAGTGGTGTGTGTTGTAGTTGCATTGGAGAACAAAACGACAAATTGAATTGTAGAGGGTGTCAAGTTTGCTAAGGTGGGTTTGAGGTGCCGAGCCATATACTATGTCTCCATAGTCAATGATTGGCATTAGCATCTTCTGTGCGATACGCTTTCTGACCAGGAGACCTAGGGAGGATTTGTTCCTGTAAAGTACCCCTAGTTTGGCATAGGTCTTGGTTGTCAGGGTATCAATGTGCATCCCGAATGTTAAGTGGGAGTCAAACCATATGCCCAGGTATTTAAAACTAGTGACAGGGGTTAGGGTGGTGTTAGCGTTGGTTCTAATCAGGAGCTCAGTCACTGGAAGCTTTAAAAATTTAGTCTTGGTCCCAAATACCATTGTTACAGTCTTGTCAGTGTTTAAAAACAGTTTGTTTTGGGAAATCCAGTTTTCGAGTCTATCTGGCAGCTTCTAGAAGTAAACGTGGATAACACTGCCCTTTAAAAGACAACATTATAGTAACATCTTTAACAACTGAGGCCTGTTAGGGATTGAACCCCCACACCGCCTAGAAGGACTAAACCTGACATACAGGGATTCAAAACTTTAGCAAGGGTGCTACATTGGCCTGTTATGATCAGTTTTTTCAAAGGGTTGAAGTATACGTTTTCTATCCTTTCTATAGCTTAGGTAGTTTCAAGCAATTGACAGTAAAGCCAAGTACTGTATGTGTTGGAAACAAGATTGGAGGCATGAACACAGAAATGACAGTTAATTGCCATACACCTTTTCATATAACAGTTGCCACCAAATGACATTGCAAAAAAACACACAGTAGCTACAGATTTAAAAGCGAATTCTCTAATAGTATTTCCCAATACGCAGGGGCAATATAATAAGAATCTCAAGTGGCTTATTTGGTGCAAAATTGGCACATGGAATTCTCCTTTTGAAATTGCACTTGTGTAGTTGTGTGCATCTACAATATATACAACAAGAAACAAAGAAGTCCAGAGCAACATCCAATGTGACAAAAATACACAGTGAAATACCTATATATCTCTTGATAAAGGGCAATTTATTTAACCCTTTGGCCAAAGCGTATAAGCCTGCGAGCCACATCAAAGCATGACCAAATTCGCAGATCCTAACACTAACTGATTAAAATTCTTATTTACCTCTATAATTAGAGGAAGAATGGCCCTAGCATTGAACCTGTCACAACCAGCTGCATGGAAAGAAAACCTAAGGGGTTTCTTAGAGCTTGCTGGGTATCTGTGCATTTACAATATATACTAGGCTGAAATGTCTTAATATGTACCATCAGCCCTTTCTTATAAAGCTGCCTCTCCCTTCCCCTGCCGCCATTTCATGTCAGAATCGACATGGTACGGGAGAGGCAGCTTTATAAGAGGAAATACTGCAAGATCCGAGACGAGTGGGAAATGAAGACCAGGTTTTGACTAGTTTTCACTTCAGGCCCAGCACACAGATCCAAGCCACTGGGTAAACTTTGTTGAGTTTCATAGGCGTGGGAATTTCGACAGTTCGTACTCGCTCATCTCTACATACAGAAAGTACTGATGTTTTGATAAGCAAGTGACCTTCATCAGGGTCCACGCGTATTTATTCAGACATCTGTAACAATTGATTTTTGTCCCCCACTTCTCACACTTAAAGCAACTTAATCTTCATCTATTTGTCGCTGTCTTATTTTTTTATTTTATTTTTACCTATTGACTAACAAGAACCTCAACATTTTCAACATCATTTACCAAAGTCTCTCAGCTGCATTGGGACAAACCCCAATGTTAAAAAAAACAGGACCAGATTTATAAATGGAAAAAGTACAATCATAAAGATACAATGCACATCCAATATGACAAATTATTTACTTTGTTACTATCTATTTTATATATATTTTTCTCATAGGTGTAGGGTGGTTTAGTTCAATCCTTTGGCCCAAACATTTCCACATGTGAAGGTATAAACCTTTTCAACAGGTCCCACAGTACCTATGTTATACCGCGTCTTTTCAATGTTCTCCGCTGGAAAGGGTAAAGAGGAAATAATATAGCCAATAGCATGGGATGCATGACCTGTATGCGGTCCCGAAGGGGTTAAAATGTAAGCACTATGTGTAAGCTACAGTGCCGTTAAATCTGGTTAAAAATCAGAAGTGCCCTAATAAATATAGTCCATTATTTCCACTCTTAATGCTACAGCAAGAATGCTACAGCAAAGGTCACCCCCACCTTTCTCCTGGGGGAAGAAATCTATCAATAGACTGCTACACTCACATGTGTACTAAGCTTGGACCTGTTGATGGACAAAGTGCCATTGCTTTGAACAGGAAACTACTTCTTTATTAAATCCTGGGCTATATTTTGCTTCAATTTTGTGTCATTTTTACGGTTAAGAGCCTTGATACACATAGATCCCTGTGTGGGAATTTCCCATCATCTTACTTAGGAATTTGATTGAAGAATGAATACATCAAACCTCACACTTTGTTTCACGTGGTGAAAAATGTCCTTTTCATCCATCTCTATTCCCTTTGGTGTCCGTGGGACTTTGTTGCAGTAGGTATGTAATTAATTTAACCAACTTTAATAGGTGCTCAGCTGGAGTAGCCCGCATGAGAGGAGATGCAACTATGTATCTGTTATCGACATCAAAAGATGGTTTTTAATTAATCTACTCTTCCGTAAATCGAAAATACAGAATGACAAAGAAATTGTTAAAATTATAATTAACAGATAGTGGAAACAGCTATGCCCTAGGGCAAAAATAATATTGCTCAAATTAAACATAATTGAGTTGCATTAAAAAAGATGCGCAACCTATAAAGTCCATTTAGCTCACTGATGCACATTTACAGTAGATGGAAATTAATGATTCATTTTGATTATCACATTATTATTTGGCCATGTTTTAAATGCCAAAGAAGGAAGGGCTTTGTTATTTTAATCATTGAAGGTGCCGGGATTAGAGTGACAAATGGTCCTTTTTTACTAAGCAATGCTCTGCTATAAGGCTCCTAATTGTCCTTTTCTTTTTTTTATAAGGCACCTTATCATCTGTTCACTTTATTACAAGGTACCTTGCTGGCTATTCACTGGCTATGTTATAAGGTGCCTTATGACTAAAAACTGCAGACTAAGCAATATCCTACATGTGTTTTTTTTTTTTAATAAATCAGTTCTGTACTATGAGAAAATACTTGTAGCATTTTTTTTTAAAACAACCGTGAAAGACATTTTTAATGTATTATAATGTAACAAACATTTTTTTTGTTTCTATAGCAACCATTTACAAAGTCACATCCCCTTCCTCTTCTGAAACAGGCTCTGGCACAGCCCTTTTGAGCCCTGCCCTCTCTCAAGCAGTGTACCAATTGTATCTCGTGACTGCCTGGTCACATGATCTTCCCCACAGAACTTTGCATCTTTTGTCCTCTTTTAAGAACAAAACAGACCTTTCTGGATCTTTAGAAGTCAAATGAAGAACTTCCACCTCAAGAGATAGGAGACATAAACACAAGACACAACACCATAGTGTATTATCCTTACGGTAAAGAAATGACTGATATAAATCAGGGATGTAAGTCGGAGGAGTCAGGATTGCGAGGCCTACCTGCGTGACCGGAGCCCAGTACCAGCGGACACACGGTGATTCGAGCGCCAGTGATACATCCACACTAAGGCTTTGGTCCTGGTCACTTGTTGCGAGTAAGATTTCAATTTTTCCAAATCGGCAGACAAGTCAAGAAATATTGCGTATAGCATTTGTTTTTATGTGGTAGCACAATATATGTGCACAGTTATTAGTATGTTCAAGTGTACATTTTTATATGTAGATTGTAATATGCAATCTTTTTTCCATATGAAATATTACATTTTATATCTCTGCCGGTATCCCTGTTATATATCTGTCATTTCTCTACCGTAAGGACAATTCACTATGATGTTGTGTATTGTGTTTCTGTCTCCTATCTCTTGAGGTGGAAGCTCTTCATTTGACTTCTAAAGATCCGGAATTATCCATATTGAAAAGATCCACAAGAACTTTTGTGTTTTCCTACAGTCCAAGCGCCAGAAAGGTCCGATTTGTTCTTACACTCCGACTGGTTGCAAGACAGCCAGCAGGACTTTTTAGAGCTGCTGATGCAGCCACGAGTATCCGAACATTTGCCTGGGAAAATCTGGGGCAATCTCCCAGTAATGCTGCAACATTTCTGTGACATTTCTGCAGACAGACTAATGGCTCATCGGATTAACACAGCGGGGGTCCCTGGCAGTCCCATTCAAACTAAATGAGACTGCCAGGGACCCCCGCTGTGTTAACCCGATGGGCCATTAGTCTGTTTGCAGAAATGTCACAGAAATGTTGCAGCATTACTGGGAGATTGCCCCAGATTTTCAAAGGCAAGTGTTCGGATACTCGTTGCTGCATCTTGTAATTGGACATTGTTTCACAGGACTTTATTTGCATTTGTCACTAATATTATATTGCTTTCTTGTTATCTTCATTGTTTACACTGCAACTTCAGCGATTTTTGATTGCAGTAATTATCACCCATCCTGTGTTTGTCTTTAGTGTTAGCAGCTTTGTCACATTGTCACATGTTTGTATTGTATAATTCACAATGAGCACTTTATTCATTCATCGTACTAATAGATACTAATGGACTCTAGACCTAGATGTAATATTTTCCACAACTGATATTGATTCACCGCCTGTGATACTTGAAGTAAAACATATATACAAGGATTTTAAAGCTACCTATATTAAATTAGAAAAGTTATTAATGAGTGAAATCAGACAATTTTGG
The DNA here is from genome assembly GCF_040206685.1 of Ascaphus truei. Classification (NCBI taxonomy): domain Eukaryota; kingdom Metazoa; phylum Chordata; class Amphibia; order Anura; family Ascaphidae; genus Ascaphus; species Ascaphus truei. The sequence goes on from NC_134483.1 coordinate 12,294,165, forward strand.
GATGCCACTGCGTTAGAAAAATATATCGAACAGAAAAGGATCCCAAGAGGTCTACAAATATTTAAATCCCCTACGTCGGATTTCAATAATGAATTATTTATCAAAGAATGAAAAGTTCATTTGAACTAATGAGACTATTGGTAGCTAACAGGAGACAGTTATTGTGTAGATTAGATCAAGTGATTACTGAAATTAAAGAATATCTTGAAAGTATCACTGATCAAGATATATAAATCTCTGAAGATAGGATTGAAAAAAAGAATTAAACAAGTAGAAAAAGAAGTGATAGAGATTAAACAGAAAAAGTATTGTGGAGATAAGATTGGTTACGAACAAGGAATATATAGAAATTGGAAGAAATCACCAGTATTTGAAAAGATCAAAATTAAAATAAATTCAATAAAAAATATGATAAAAGATGGGCATTGTCCAAAAAAATCACATGAGAAATCCAAATATTCCAAAGATAATTTGAAAAAAGATGATATTAAAAGGATCACCTATCAATCACATTCGAAGTGAGAACACGAATACCAACCTAAATACCATATGAGTTCCCCTTTTCATCAGCTTAGAGTAAATTTGGATAAGGACGAGCATCACAAAAATCCTAGTACTGAGGTGTCTAAAATCACTATTAGTGATAAGAAAGAGCTGGACACCAAAGGCACAAAGGATCAGGATTCCAATGTAGAGAAGAGGACCACATTGTCTTTTTTAGATTGGAAGAGGGAAAGAGATCAGGAACTCCAGAGAGGGGAGTCAGACCAGATGTCAGACTCACTCAACACAAAGAAAATGAAAAAGCGAAAAAGAGGGAAAAGGGGAGGTCAAGAAAAAAATTACCAACAAAATACACGATCAAAAGAGGACAGAATACTTAGAAATCAAAACAATATTTTTAATATTAGTAAAACTGTCCTGACAGATAATGGAAAAAGAACCTTGGGAAAGGGGCTGTCATTCGCACCAGTCTGCGGCCCTAACAATTTAAATGTCTATATAGACGTACACAAATGTATTAGAAAATTGGCCCTAAAGAGGTTTTTTGCCAAAAACCCTATTATCAACCCATAAACCACAGGTGGCTCAATCAAAGTGGCTCAGGCAAAGACTGAGCGTGTTACAGTAACCTTTGTTGACAGCCTGAATCTCTGATTATAGCATTCAATGGGCATTTCCACATAGCCAGTTCAAAAAATAATCAGTGTAATTAGGAAAATTAAATCACTGTAAAAGTAACCTGTACTGATTTGTATCTTGTAAAACAATTACGTCCTCTGAATTCCATCATATCAGCCGCTTCTGTTTCTCTGTATTACTAATTTCATCATTACTTTGCAGAGTAAATGCGTTCTTCAGAATTAGGTGAGAGCTTTTCTTATTTGGGCTAACCATGATAATATAAGACCAGCTTTCGAGGGTTCTCTCTCTTCCTTAGGTCAAGCAATACTCGACCTATTTCTAATTAATTCATAATTACTTTGCAGACAAAGGAAAAACAAAAAAGGCTATTTACCTGTGGCATTGAGGTTTACCATCGAAACACATTAGATAAATAGTAACAAAAACCCTCCAAAAAGTTGGACTTGTCAAATGTTATCTCCAATATGTCAGTCAGCTCTATTTAACCTACTGCATTTAACATGCAACTGTCCTTAGTTCCCTTCCATCCTATGACGGGTTGTCTAAAACAAGCGATCGTGGTCTGAAGTTGATGGGTGGCGGGCTCAAGGGAAATGTTAGGAAGAACTTCTTCGTGGAATGGGCGGTGAATTCCGGGGGTAGCCTCCCAACGTAGGTCGTAGAGGTTGATAGAGTATGGGATTTAGGCTATCAGTTTCATTTCACATATTACTGTAATGTACATTTTGTAGGAGTCTGAGGAAGGCATTTATTTTCCTTTCAAATAAACAAAGAAATTGATATTATAGGCAAAAAAAACCTTACACAGATTATTATGAGTGGCGATATAACCCGATTTGTGTATGTATGTATGTATGTATGTATGTATGTATGTATGTATGTATGTATGTATGTCTTTATTTATATAGCGCCATAAATGTGCATAGCGCTACACAGCAGTAATACGTGACAATCATAAATAATAAAATATATAAATAACACAGAGGATAGAAGTGCTTCAGACATAAAAGTAACATTTAGGAAGAGGAGTCCCTGCTCCATGGAGCTTACAATCTATTGTATGCATATTTCCAACCACAAAACAAGGCCAGTCAGCAGAGATCCATCCTCATGAATGAGAAGAGAGCCAGAACCTCTTGGACGCACCAAATAGGCAGCCAAATTCCTAACTAGGCATTCAGGTGAATCCCCTAAACCCCATAAAAAAAAAACACCCTCCACTGTCCAGCAGATCAGTTGCTGAGCGCTGCTACAGAGAACACAAGCTCCTCTCTTCTAGACTAACATGCTTGTACAAAAAATCCCCCGGGACTATCCTCTAGATCCACTAGGCCAGGAGCAGTCTGACGGTGAAGTTCTCAGACACCCACGTCTGCCCAACTTACCAGCCTGCCATAAAAAAAAGACTCCGCCAAAGTCTAACTGAGCAGTACAGCTTTGTAAGATGAGGTGAAGAGATGTGCAAAATGTTCACTGAACCTCACGAACCAAGCCAAAAAGTGTTTATTTTGTGGGAAACCACATGGCCCTTTAAATAATGCAATTTTTGATAAATTCTGGCAAAAAGTCGTGACATTCTGTTACAATTTTGATAAAATTGGCCACATTGTTGAAATTAGGAGCTATTAGCGCTATTAAGTACTGTAAGTGACCTGGATTGTGTTTGTGTTTGTGTTCCCGTTTTTGTCTAGTAATAGTTCAAGTTAGATTGGTAGATTGTTTAATAAAATAATTTCTTTTAGAATGCTTCTGATTCCAGGTTAATACTTCAAATGTGCATGCTCCAGGCTACATTTGGTAGTCCCACACTTCCAGGCTGCAGTAATATAGCAATATAAATACGTGTGGCTACATATAGTAGGTACAGGTGCTAATACAAGACACTAATCTGTTCCAGTCTTCATATCCACTTCAAATGACTGGGGGAGGACACTCATGTTGTGGCTTAAATTGTCTTTTTAGCAGGTGCAGTGTATTTGTGTGTGTGGTTTTTCTTTTTTGTTTATTTGTAATAAAGTTATTTTTCATTAAATTAAATGCTCCAGTGAACCTTTTTTTTTTTAGAAACACGAGTGCACAGTTTTCCTTAATGATTGTTAAAGGGCAAGCTACTCAATGGATCAGTAGCTCTGGATAAATGGTCTAAATGCCTTTGTGAACCAGAAGTAGAGCAAGGGGAAAAGCATTCAAAGCCAAAGGTGGATGCAGAGGGGAAAGACATACATGTTTAACAGTTACATTGTTGCATGCATGTATTTAACATTTTAATTTGTCAGCTCCTATCACACCTTCTAGCTATATGCATACTGTAAATGGCCCACAGGCAGACTGTGGCCAGTGTCCTTCAAAGAAAGATGTTAAAAGTGCAGGAATGTTTGATGCTGATTTCACAATGTCCTTACATCTTGTGATATTGTTTTGAATCTCTCCAATACCTAAGCTACTGTTTTTCAACCAGGGTTTACTAGGAACCCTTGGGTTCCCCGGCCGTCCCTAAAGCCTTCCCTGAAATGTTCTTGTCATTTGAAAATCATATCAAATACAGTACAGAAGAATTTACAATGCGTCGGATCACAGAGCTGCTATTATAGATGGTTGGGGGTTCCTCAGAATTTCACTTAGGGTTCCCAAACCAAGAAATGGTTGGAAACCACTGACCTAAGCCAAGATGTAAGATCCTTATAGTTCTTGTGGGATATATATCAAGTGTCACAAACGTTGCATCATTCTACACTCTGCATCAATTGTATCAAAGTGCTTTGCTCAGTATTTGGGCCCCATTCCTCCACCTACGCCATGAGCGTTTGGGGAGTGAATGCAGGATGGGTTGGGGGACAAGTTAGTCACCGCAATATTATAATCAAATGTAGCAAAAGTTGCGCCTAGAAATGGTGTAGTTTTCTGCTCTCTTTGAGAGAGGAGGTTTTAGGGGTGTTGGCCTCTGCTCCAGAGATCTGCACCAAATGTACGACGTAAAGATGTGAAAGATTCATACCGTACGTGTACTGCTGCTCACAAATTGACCATTTATAGCCATCTTCCCACATAGTTATAACCGACAGCAACCTGGGAAACTTTATAGAAAAACAAAAATAGATCAAAGTCTGGAATTGGACTGGCAAGCTCTTAGTTTGGCGTTTGGGTGCTGGAAGATGGATTTCTGCGATTCAGAAAGTCATTGTCTGCTATAATCATTTTTCCCCCCCAGACTCTGTTTTTTAATGTTACTTTCATAGTTTGAGAAAGATTGTGGAATATGAGAAAAACACATTCGAGGAAAAAAACTGATGTGTGGGAAAGTCAGAACAAATGATTTTTTTATATTACATTCTGGGTAAAAAATGGAACCCATCAAGGTTATAAGCGTTGTTCCAAGACTTTTCCATGGATTGTTTAATTGTATTATTGTTTCATGCTAACAAGCCATGCATAGGTTCATCTGCAGATCAATACATTACTATATGAATCTGTTTAAAGAGTAGGTCAGACAGAACATAAGAAAAGATGAATGATTTCCAGAAAGAAATTCATATACGTTCTTATAGCTCATATGCATATTGAAGCCTACAGGTTCAGCGGTCGTTATCCGATCATTGCATGGGTTGTATTCCTTTGCACACCCCGTGTTGGTTCGAGATTTCTTTAAATGTTCCCACGTTAAGATGCGAGTTTACTAGTGTTTTGATGGAGTGCAGAAAATTGCGTTTTAGTGTTGTCTGCAATACCGTCGAGAAACTCAAGTGGGCGATTGCGAGTTGTTGTCTTAAAAAAATCTAATTGCAATTCAACCTGTCTTTTATTCCCGTACAGTACTTCAAGTGTTTGTGTTTAATTGTAATTTGAAGATTAAAATTATGAGTTCATATGCAGTACATGGGAAAGAAGTTCTTTCTGAGGCTACTTAGATTTTAGCCATACAAAAATTCTCGAACTGTAGAAGATTTAAAATATGAACACACAACAAAAAGTATTTTTAATGAATTAAATGTTTTATTTGTACAGGATAATAAAGTTAAAACGAATAATACAGAAATACAACGTCGCTTCTTTTTATGGAGGCGAGATGGAACTCAATTGGTCTGTCTTACAGTACTGCACGGATAGCCGTGAAGGATTCGAAAACAACAGTTTGAACTGTTTGCAAATGTAGTTATTTTCTAAATCTTAAAATTGATTAAATATGAAAAAAATGCATCACTTAATGTTTTCCATTAACCATGAAGTTGTGAGTCCCGTGACACGTTGGATGATACCCCTCATGCATGTGTTGCAGTACTCCTACCAGGACCGGACCTAGACTCTGCCCCAGCGCCGCATCCCGTGAGGCAACAGAGGACGTCACTGTTCCCACTTCACGTCAGAGCCGCAATACCAGGGGCACTCGAGGGTTAATGCTGTCAATGACTCCACAGCTATGATACACTCTGCCCCTGCCTATCAGTACACAGCCAACCTATAATTATGCATGACTCACAGCCTCGAGGATCCTTCCCATTGGCTCCCTGCCCCTTATATGCTCAGCCAACCCTGAAGCAAATTAGTTGAGCATAAACCCAGTGTTTATGATTTGTGTGCTTGCCTCCAGCATCCTCCTGTTGCTTTGCATTCTGCCTTGTCTTTGTTTAGCTCTGACCTCAGCTTGTACTGGTACCTCTACCTTCTCTGACCCCTGGACCTCTGCTACGCACAACGACCATCTGACTTCTCCTATCCTAGACCACGGCAAGTATTACAACTATTCTGACCTCTCCTACCCTGACCCAGCTACCTGATTACAACTCTGCAATCCGGACGCAGTTGCGTGGTTGTTGGTCGGTGTTCTCTAACATCCCTACCTCAGCCCTGCAGTCCTGTCCTGTTTGTGGTGAGCACCCATTATACAAGTGTAATAAAATCAATAAACATCTCGGTGTGAAATTTTATTACAGTTTATAACATGTAATTGAATCACAGCGCATAATCACAGCGCAGATAATACTAACTATGTCAAAGCGATATTAGAGTTCCATGGAACTTCATCCTTATCTTTTGACGCTCGATTTCAAAGTTTCTTTTCCGGGAAAAAAAATGCTAGAAATTCTGGTAGTGTGCGTGTGTCAAGTCACGCTCTACTGCGCATGTGTACAAGCATTGACGGGCTATGGCAGGCATACAGTACACTATACCAGGCTGCTCTCCTCTACGCCTCGTGCCTCCCCCCTGCTTGACCCCGGCGTCAAATGACGTGCAGGGTCATGTGATGTCACGTTGCAATGGTAATTTGATGCCAGGTTACCATGATGATGCGTTGCTGGAAGAGAAGGTACTGTAAGTGTATTATGGAGGCTTCACGCGATCCCCGGCATTTAATTAAATTATATTATATTTACCTTCATTATAAACTTTGCCAACTGGGTAGAGATGAGCCAATGTCAGAGGAGTATTGTGCGAACAAGCTGGGGTCACTCATGTAGTCTGCATTACTTTTATCTTCATTATATACCTTGCCAACAGGAGATGACCCAATGTCAGGGGTATACAGCATTGTGCGTGACAGACATTTACAATGGATGACTGTAGTGGCCACTCTTTGTATCTAGTTTTTAAACACCTGCAAATTGACTACACACATTTCACTGGTTGCCCTGTGCAAAGTGATTCACTTTTGCCATCTGGCGGAAACACGCAGAACAGCACCCAAACAAATCACAATCACAGTAATCATGGAAATTTACAACGGTAAACAGGTGAGTGATTGCCAGCCTTCAAAGAAGATTGATGAGTGAAAAAACATGTGGAACACAGCAGACTTTACAAAAATGGCACTGAGAAATCACCGAATAATGGCCGCTGCATTTGTATAACTAGTACATCTGAAGTTTATTAATTTTTTTGTTATTTTGCCTCTTGTAGTCTTGCCTCTAATTTGTTCCAGCTCCTAAAAGTTAATAGCAATTAGTAAATGTGGACTATTAAAACCTGGACTGCTATGGGAGAAGCTAATATCCCTGAGGAAGTGACCCTGAGTGGTCACGAGACACGTAGGGTGCAGCTCGGCTAGTAGCAGCGCACAGACGAAGTTGGGAGTCAAGGTACCAGTGACTTCATCTAGGAGCGACGCACTGCCTCCAGAGCGATCGTGATGGAAGACTGCGTGCATACTGCAACAGGAGACACCGACACTGACTATCAGTATCTGTGCATGTCCTTAACATCTTACTTCGAGGAAGATATTTTGTGCCAAGGAGGACTTCAATATTGTTAAGTAGTTTTGTTTTTGGGAGAAGAACCTCTGCCCTCCCAAGGCTGCCACACCCACATTAGGGATTTTCTGCTCCATAGTAAATGGACCTGTCTCACGGTCAATTGTTTTTTTCATTGTTTTTCACAGATTATTAGTCTTGCACTGTAATTGTTGTTATTAGGTTAGCGCATTGTGTTTACACTTTTCTTTCTGTTTCTTGAAACATACAAATGAGAGACTTCTGAGCAATCTCTGTCCGGCGTTTTATTTCATAAGGATCCAAATAGAAATAAAACGAACGTTCATCATAGACATCATCGAATATTCATCCTTTTTATTTTATTCAATGGTAAGCCAACCAGGTATAACCAAATAATTAAATGGGAATTATAATGTTTTGTTTTTTACTTGTGATCACATTTAATTATTTGGTTAATATTAGAAAGCAAATAACAGCGTTAATTCTGCGTTAATGACGTTTCTAATGATTATTGGGTGAAATATCATATCACTTCATAGCATTGAATGATTTACAATTTAATAAGGTTAATAGTTTATACTGTAGCTAGAGAAAGAGTATATATTTTTTAGAAGAATCATGTTCATTTTGGTTTAAATTCACACTTTTGTTTCTCAGGGTAGAGAGTCGATTAATAATGTACAGAAGCAGAATGAAATGTTATTGTGATCTAGTAGAAGATATTTCTTTTCAAAGGTGTTTGGCAATACGCCCATATAATTGGCCATATGCCCAGATTAATGCCAAGGTCTTTAGGCAATGTCAGAAATGAGAAGATAGTGAGTGTGGACAGTATCACTGCAGATATTTGTAAAGAATAGCACACCGTTTTTTCTATGTAGAAATAATTATTTGTTTTAAGGACGATTTATCATCTCTTATATTATGTATCCCCCCACATAAAGTTCTGTTAGCAAACAAAATATCTGTCTGCGAGGAACTACTGTATTATTAGACACTCAAACCAGTATAATGGGTTGAGATTTTGCAGGCATGGTTTGCTACTGTCAAAGAGCAGATTCCTTGTACTGTATAGGCTGCTGTCCAAGGGCAGGACAGTGCTGAGGGGAGTGAATATGTTCTTGTGTTAAAAAAAAAAAAAAGAATGCAAAGGTTATGTGAAATAATAGTTGGAAAGGTAATTTAAAATTAGAAGGAAATAATGATTACAATTTAGATTTTTAAATGTGAGGGAATTATTAATTCATGATTCATTAAGATTATCTATGGTTAGCAAAATTGGGAAGGTATTTTTTAAATATTAAAGACATTTAGCAGAACCATTGTTACTGTCAAAAGTTTGTAACACAGAATCAAAGGTTTTAAATAGAAACAGTAAAAGTATATATATATATATATATATATATATATATATATATATATATAAATATATATATATATATATATACAGGGCCTCAGACAGATTTCCCGGGGGTCAGGACTAGAGTTGCGTCCAAGCCTCCAAACCCCCCCTTTCGGCGGTATTGCAAGCCCCAAGCCCCCCCCATTTCACACCTTGTGAGCCCCCCCCCCCCATTTCACACCTCACAAGCCCCCTCAATTTCGCACCATCTACCCATGTATTTCTCTCCCCTCGGCCTCACTCTCTCCCCCCTTCCCCGCCTCACATGTATTTCTCTCCCCTGTGCCTCACTCTTACTCCCTATTTTCCTCAATCACTCCCTCCCCCTCTCTCCTCTCACTCGCCCCCACCTTCCGTCAATTACCCCACTCTCACTCAATCCCCCCCACAAAATACATTCCAAAAAAACCCACCCCCCTAAATACATATAACCCCACCCTGCAATACATAATAAAAATACCCTGCCCTGCCAATACAGTACATACTGTATTTAAAAAGTCCCTGCCAATACATATTAAAAAGTCCCTGCCAATACATATTAAAAAGGCCCCTGCAAATACATATTAAAAAGGCCCCTGCAAATACATATTAAAAAGGCCCCTGCAAATACATATTAAAAAGACCCCAGCCACCTAATGCATATTAAAAAGACCCCCGTCGCCCCAATATATTTTATAAAGACCCCCGTCGCCCAATACATTTTTAATTGACCCCCACCGCCCCAATGCATTTTAAAAAGACCCCCACCCCCAATACATTTTTAAAAGACCCCCACAGCCCCAATATACTTTATAAAGACCCCCACCACCTCAATACATTTTAAAAAGACCCCCACCACCCCAATGCATTTTAAAAAGACCCCCCACCCCCCAAAACATATACAACATACATCCACACCCCCAATACATATGTTTTTTAAATCCCCACCCAATACATATTTGTTTTTAAAACACCCCCACCAATACATATTAACAAACCCCCCCCCCCACCTCCCCCGATACATATTTCTTAAAAAAATGATGACATGAGTGGAGGGCCGCAGGACCACTACCGGGCGTCAGCAGAGGAGCCTGCTGAGACGGCCCGCAGAGGACTCAGTGCCGGGAAGGTAGAGGACCGGGGGGGTAGGGGACTGCAGATGCCAGCAGGGTCTGGGGGCGAGGGGAAAGCTGCGTATGCTGGTAGGGTCTGGGGGCCTGTGGATGCCGTTATGGTCTGGGGGGCAGAGGATTCTGGTAGGGCCTGGGGGGGTATTTGGCTGAGGGCAGATTGGGGAATTAGTTCCCACGATCTGATTGGCTGAAATACCATGTGACGCCGGCCATGTTTAAATTAGTGACATCATGTTAAAGATAAATAAAGCACAGCCATTCTGATTGGCTGGCTTAATTCCCTTTAAATTACGTCATAAAAAAAAGGGGGGGCACATGGTTTTAACAACCAATCAGATGGCTGTTGAACCATTTCCCGACCCAAATGTGACGTCACGGGCCATATTTAAGGCCGTAAAGCCTCATTTGAGCCCAAGAAGCCGACAAGACAACATCGTGTTGTGGATCTATCATTGGGATTTTAGAATGACAGATGAAGACAGAAGATGTAGAAAATTAAAAAATAATTACAGAAGAAGATAGAAAAAGCGGATTGAAGATAAAAGAAAGAAGAATTGCGGTACCTGATCCGGATCTTCATGGCGGATATAGACTGGGCGAAACGGGTAGAGTGGTATCTTTTTGGACCTGAAGGCGATCCGTAGTTCTCCAGCCGAGTAGCAGTGACGTCACACACTTCGACGGGCGCAACGAGACAGGCCCCGATAGCAGGCTACACGCAAAGGAGTCTTGGAGGATCCAGGGGAGGCGGTGAGCAGTGTGGTGACCCTTCGTTTCTCACGAACTGTGACCAATGCTTGTTTTTATTTTGCACATTGTAAGTGCGCACTTTTATACCTTTTTATACATAAATTTTGTCTATCAGACTGATCGCTCTTATCTCTCCTATATACATCAACATACTGCTGAGTGCACCTTTGAGGGAGATCCTGACTGCATTTATTCCATACGGGTAGCAGCCCTAATTGCAAACTGGTCTTTATCCATCTGAATCCTTTGAGTAGGCTGAACTCTCGAGCCAAGATTACATCATATGCCAGATTCTATGTTCCATACATCTGCACTTAAATTGTGTATTTTCTCTTTCCCTTTATCCCATACATGCTCCTCCTGGATTGTTTGAAATATATCTTACTCCTTGGAACCCGTGAAATAGGTCCCACCAGAGGGTTTGAGCTGGGTTATTAATTAGCACATATTATGATTTTTTAATATCACGTTTATTCATTTTTACAACATCATTGATTAAGTTCACTTTATATATTTTTTTATATTGTTTATATCACTTTTAAGTTGTTTGTGCCTTGGTTCACTAATTTCACAATATACAAATAATCTATTATCCATATCTGGATAATAGTTATTTTGCCCATTACTGTACTGTATGTGTTTGGTGGGGAAGGGGTGTATTGATTTAAATATAGGCCATGTTTTATTTTTTTACATACATGATTGGTACCGCAGGCAGCGGGGACCCACAGGTACCACCCGAGAACCCCCGGACGCCCATGGGTACCACTGAGGACCCTGAGAACCCACGGGGGACACCTGTGGGGAAGAACCAGGGGCCTCATAGGGAAGACCCGAGGGCCACCCAGACACCTGTGGGAACCACCTGATGACCCCAAGACACCCATGTGGATGATCCGTTGACCCCAGACATCCGCTGGGAACACCTGTTGACCCCATTGGGGCCACGAGTACCACCTGGAGTCCACAGAGCCAAGCGGGGACCACCTGGAGGCTCACAGACACCCGTAAGCACCCCCTGGGGTGCACTATGGGGCATGCGGACACCCATCGGGACAACCCGGGGACCCCCGCCCGCCTGTGGTTTTAATTATGTGTGTAAAAAAATAAATCATGGTTTTATGGTGGGGTACAGGGGGTGGGTTGTGTATTGGTGCTTACTAAATATTTGTACATTTAATTTTTATGACTAGTGTAGATGAGCAAGGGGTCTCCGGAGCAGAACTGCGTTGGTTTCTGGTCCGGAGACCCCCTTCTTCCTAAGATAAAGGCCCCATTATGGGGTGCCAGTATCTCCTATGCATGGAAATGTCCCGATCACGTGACGCAAGACATTACTATGCATATGAGATACCGGCACCCCATAACGGGGCCTGTATCCCGGGAAGTAAGGGGTCCCCAGACCTGAAACCAACGCGGTTCTGCTCTGCAGACCCCCTGCTCATCTACACTAGTATTCAAATTAATATTAAAAAAAATTGGGGGCGAGATTTTCACTGGGAGAGGCGGCTCTCTCTGAGCATCTCTCAAAGCCGCAGAAATGAATCGCCGGGTTTGGCCTTTTCAGAGGGAATCTATCGTCGGCGGCAACTCGCCCGTTTTGGGAATTTTGCTATCAAAGGTAATCAACGCTTTCTGAATACCATGATAGCAACGCTCCAAAAAACGGCGATAGAAATGGGCCGGCGATATCTTTTATGAACGCTTACTGCATAGGCCCCTTAGAGCAGCATTCCACTGGGCTTTTATTATTAATTGATTTTCATTTTTCACTTATAATATCCATGTAAATGTAACCCTGCTTCCTATCACTAGCAATCTCCCTCACGACAGAATAGTCCCGGACAATACTAACAGTGCGGGGGTAAGACCCTTACTAAGGCGGTCCCTAGCTCAGCTTGTCTCTAAGGTGACTCAGGACTAGCTGGGTCTGGGGCACCCGGCCTGCGCCGGGGGGGGGGGGTACAACCTCCCGGCGCAGTATCTCCGTCTCCTCGTCTCTCCAAAAAGCTCTGGGTACACGTGCGCGCAACCACTGCCTATATCTCTGGCAACTCCTCCGCCCATAGGCTAAACGCTCTCACCTGACCCTCCCCGTAGGGCTGCTGGGTCAAGGGACTGCTCCTCTCCCGCCAAATGTACTCTTCTCCTTCGCGGGCTTTTGCAACTACTCTTTGCAAGCACAACCTCCCATCCCTCCGGGTGAATCAGGGGTCACGGCTACATCAACATTTGCGCTTTTTTTGTCTGCATGCCCGCATTGGAGGAAATTGTCTTGTTCAACAGTGTACAGTGTTGTTGTGGTACACTGTAACATGCAGCTGTGTGCTGAAAGAATGTAATTGACCTACTGTATAAATTTACTGTACATTCACTTCACAGTTGTCCTAAAGTGATTACTCATTAGCACTTTGAACGCTAGTGATATGGCGGAAGCTGAAACAAGGCCATGGCAAGAATGTAAGTGACTCTCTATGGGATATTATTAGAACATTTGGAACCAGAGTGCACTAAAATAGGTCTATTTGAAAGCCCCCCTTGCCAGCATTGGTGGTGCTTGATAAACTATTTTGACAACAGAGCCTATTGTTGAGTTGATGTTCCATGCTGGGGACCAATTATTTGATGAGTTTAATTGCGAAAGATGGAACACCGTGTGTCACTTCCCTTTGGCAATATATGGTTTTGGGACTAATCCCCATTATCGACAATATATTTACTTGTCCGGAGTACCAACAGCAGTGAAGAACTCAAGGTGGACCAACTCCATGAGCTCCAGATCAAGGGCGGACAGCCTAGCAAGGGTCATGTGTTTGTTGATATAATTAAAAGGTGGGGGTGCAGGTCGCTGTTGATAGCTTCAATCAATTGTAAGAGACATTGTTTTTTGTTGTTGTTATTTTTACTAAAACAAAGTAATGGCTCACTGATTAAAGTTAATTAAATGCAAAGTTTTCTATTAATTCTTAATGAATATTGTGTAGCTGTAGCCCATATTTGATTATATCAATTAAACATATATGAAAACCTGTCTGATCATATAAGATATGTAAAAAAATATATATAAATAATGCAAGGGGAAAAAAAACAGATTCTATTAAAATGCACAGTTTAATGCCTGAAAATTAATTAAGAAAGACAATTAACCATCTTGGAGACATTCAAGTAGAACTACAAATGGACGCTCATTTAATTCTCATGACTAATCAATCGATGCCAGTTATAATTTTTTAAGAGTTATTGCATTTCACTAATAGATAGGCTGTTATTCTTGTTTTCTTTATTCCCCTTTGTACATATTGTGACTTAGACACAGATTTTTTTTCTTAAACCTAGATGTAAGAGCTTCTTCATATTAAATAGAACAAATGGTTTCACCTGGATATCTGTAATAGACAATTATTTAACCAGGTTTGAGTTTGAAATTCTACAGTAATGTATCTTAGATGTTTACTCATCCCCTAACAGCACATGTGCCAATGTATACCTATAATAAAAAACAATTCTGTCATATCATGTTATATTTTCAGCCTGGGTTAGAAAGGGCCAACATAGCTTCGTACGGGCCAGTGGCTCTAGGTAATCCTAATACCTCTTGGAGGTAATGTTTGCTTAATGGCACCTTTAAGTGTACTATTGTTGGAAAGTGCTTTCCAGTTGGGCTATATACTGATGCAGAAAGACTGCCCTCGGCACCGCGGACAAGTTAGCAAAATTCAACTGGACCAGGACAGTGTCTACTGCGATCGCGCTGAGTGCGGTTCATGCTTCTGAATGGGACCCTCCACAGCATTAATCCTCCAGTGCTGCAATCTCAGTGGTTGTGTGACTGAGTGTGGCAGCGGCATTGAATACAGTAAGGCTTGTTACATCTGTACTTTGTTTTGTGATATAGAAGTGAAACCACTCCATAAATCCAGGCATAATTAACACAGGCCAATCCATTCCTCCGGCATTTTCATGAGACCTGAAGGGAGGACGGAGAAGCACTAACATCCCTGTCATTAAGGAGGAGGGGTTCTGTCATAGGGAATGGAATAGAAGGTCAACATTGAGCCAAATGGTGATTGTCTGAGCCAGGTCCAATGGTTTTTAATGTGGATATGACCTGCTTCCTCATCTCTGCTCTCTCTAGATATACTTCTGGAGGAGAAGCTGGGTCACATTGACTGTAACTGTGACACCTGGCTCAGCAATGAACAGACTTTTCAACCACCCCTTGCAGTAACTCTATGGTGGCTCCTCAAGCTTTGAAATTCTTGGTGCAGAGAAGAAAAGGTATCGTACTGTAAGTGTGTACCACAGATTTAGCAGACATCATTACCCACATTAGGGCAGAGTAAACTAAAAATGTGTTAAAAGCGCATGTAACGTGCACTTTGCCAATGTTGAGGTGAAATAAAAGTAGCAGTAATAATGAATTTGCGTTAGTGCATCTTGTTAATGGGTATTATAAAATATGCTACATCTCTACTCATAGCTGAGTGTTTTGTTGGTAGGTGTATGGGTGAGTGTTTATATGTGAATGTGTGTGTATGGGTGAGTGTTTATATTAGAATGTGTGTGTATGGGTGAGTGTTTATATGTGAATGTGTGTGTATGGGTGAGTGTTTATATGTGAATGTGTGTGTATGGGTGACCGTTTACAATGTATAAGAATGTATATGACTGCATGGTCACTGACAAGTAGAACTTACAAAATGACCCTGGCACTACTGTACGATACATCCCCCCGGAGCCCAGTGGCTGAAGTCCTAAATCCTATTAATCCCATTGGCAGGCCTGTATGATAAATGACATATGTGAGAGAGTGCTTATATTTGAGTTTGTGCATACAAAAGTTGAGTGCTAAATGACCGTGTGCTTGAGTGTCCAGGGGATATGTGTATGTACCCGATAATGGGCAGTGCCAGTTCCATTTAAGACCATTTATCTTTTTTTTTTTAAATGTTTACTGGCATGATGCCTTCTACCTTCTACCTTCTTCTTTTTCAAGTAGGCCAGTGACATTAGGATAGGATCAGTGTTCTGGTAGACCTAAGGGCCCAGTGTGATGGTAGGGGGTAGCTGGCCTTCATAATAAAGATGAAGCCCAGCTGGCTGATCCCAAAAACCGTGTGTAATGAGCCAAGATTGTCAGCACTTGGGACCAGTAATGTATATTGATGTGTTTCCCTGTAACTATGTTCCCCTCCAACTGTCCCCTGTGAGTGTATATGCGGATGTCCTGTGTGATAGGAAATAGCAGCAGGACCGGGACTTTGGACATTTATATATACAGTATTAGCACACACAAACCCAGCAAGCTCAAACGCCCACACCCACCTAATCTTGACTATATGTAATGTCACATACAGTAGAGTGCCACTGGACTGTGGCAAGTGAATATAACAAACGAAGCATTATTTCTTGCAATTATTACCATGTTTGTTTTGTCATTTGGATGTAGCACTGGGCACCCCCTGTCGTTTGTTTTATATATATATATATATATATATATATATATATATATATATATATATATATACTAGCTGAGAAACCCGGCGTTGCCCGGGATGTGAAGTGTGAATAAGTATGTGTAAATGTTGTATGTGAAAGTTGTAATGTGATGCCAATGTTATGTAATATTAGTTAGAATTGTGTTTGTAAATCAACAGTAGTAGAAAGCACATGTATATGAGGGCAAATGTTTGAAGTGTATGTTAGTTGTTACGGTAGTTATTTTTGAAAATGTTATTGTTGGAAATGCTTCTTGAAAGATGTGAATGTCCATTGTTGAGAGGAGTGTATTTGATGTAATGTTAAAGTGTGTGTTGTAAAATAATGTAGTAATAAAAGATGACAGTAGTGTATTGAGTGTCTTTCATTTTTTTGTAATTTCTTATGGCAATATGTAGAGTTCATGGAAATTGAGGAAAGTCAATGTTCATTGTAATGCTTGTTTGTAAACGACATTTTTGGTAGTTCCAGTTGGAGCAAAGATGTACAATTGTTGGGGGGATCCAACTCTAGAGCACGCAACATATAACTGGCCGTGGGAGAAACATGGTGATTCTAAGTTGATACCAGTGCACTTTATAGATTGTCCTTGTGCTTTGTTAATGGTGATAGCAAAAGCTAGTTTGATGGGGAACTGTAGCCGTTTGAAAGTAAAAGGCATGTCTGTAGGAATGAGTGGAATGCGGGGGATGAAGACATCTTGGCCTTTGGCGTTGCCAGTTAAGATAGTAGCTTCAATTAGGTTGGGCATCAATGTTTTTATGCACAGTCTGGTTCCATTACAAAGGTTAGGTGTGTGTAGGTTGCGAAGTAGCATGATGGGTGCTCCAACTTTGAGGCGAAGATGATGTGGTGGCATCCCTGATGGTTCGAGGGAGTGTAGGAATTCAGGTGGATAGTTAACGGCTTCATCGCAATCCACAACTGTATCGATTGAGTTGTATTGAGTAATTGTGTTTGGAATGTCTTGAATTTGATGATTGATGTCATTGACAGAAGTATTTTTGGCAGCAAGGATGGCTCTTTCACAGAGCCACTGGTGGTTTGTGTAATTGTGTAAGAGATTTGGATAGACGTGATGTATGAGATCTTCAAGTGATGTCATCATGTGACAAAAATGTGTGGGAAAAGCAATTTCACCTGATGTTAAGTCAGTAGGTAAAGTGCCTTCACCTATTTGAAGAAGTGTGTGTGCAAAAAGTTGTTCATTTGAGTGGCCGAGAAGTTGGACTCGCATATTGGTTGTTAATGGAAAATGTTTGACATGTCGCCATAAAATAGAGGATTTAAGGCATGCATGAAGTTCGTCTGCTGGTGTGGATCGTGGTATGACTGGAAGTGTTTGTCTGAAATCACCAGCTAAAAGAATGACAGCACCACCCATTATTTGTTTATTGTTACGCAAGTCTTGCAAGGTTCTATTAAGGGCTTGAAGTGCTTTTTTATGCGCCATGGTACACTCATCCCAAACAATAAGTTTGCAAATTTGAAGAACACGGGCTTGGCCAGATGTCTTGGTAATATTACATGTTGGGTTTTCTTCATGAGCAATGTTTAGTGGTAATTTAAGAGCTGAGTGCACAGTTCTTCCTCCATCCATAAGAGTGGCTGCAATGCCAGATGATGCAAGTGCAAGTGCAACATGATTGTGCATTCTTATTTCTGCAAGGAGTAAATTTATGAGAAATGTTTTGCCTGTTCCACCTGGAGCATCAAGAAACAGGATTGCACCTTGTTCGTTGTTTATGTGCTGCATGATGTTGTCATAGGTGTTAAGTTGTTGTGGAATTAACATTGGTTTTCTTGTGGCAACATATTCTTGTAGTATGGAAATATTGTATTGTTTCTCTCGCATAAGGTCTGTATTGAGTACATCGTGATGATGACGTTGGGGAGCTTCTAGACCTAATTGAAGTAGTGTTTTGTTATTGATAGAGAGACATGTATCTTCTAACAATATGAGTACCTCGTTGAAAATGTCAGGTGAAAAGGTAACATTGAGTGATGGGTTGTGTCTCTGTGCTTTGTGAAGTATATCTTCACTCATGTGAGGTAGCGGGATAGGGGGAGGGACATTGGTGGCATGGTGTAGCGGGGTAGGGGGCCTCGCGGTCCGGTTGCGGTAGGGAGATGTGTGAGGTGCAGGAGATGTGAGGCGTGCTGTGCGGTTCGCGGGAGCTACACTGTGTGAGGTGAGGGGTATTTATTTGTGTTTGGTGTGCGTTTGTGTAGGTGTTGAAATGTTGTGTGTGTTTTTGTTTTGTGTTAATATTGGCTGTGTGTGTGGCAGAATAGTGTGTGTATGTAATTATTGTGTGTGATTGTTGATTGTGTGGGGTGTGTGTGTGGATGAGTGAGTGTGTGATGTGATAGTGAGTGTGTGGTGTGTGAGTGTGTGTGTCAGTGTTGGTTAGTTGAGTGTTTGTGTGCAATAAATTAGACAGATGTGTAAATAGTAATGTTTTGTGTAAAATATGTTATTGAAAGGAAGAGGTGATTTATTGTGCTAGGTGTGTTAGTAGCGGAGGTGATGTGTTGTTGTTAATGTTTGTGTGTGGTGGGATGTTGATGTGCAATGGGAGTGGGTGGTGAGACGTGTAAATGTGCATTGTATTCAGTGTAGTGTGTATGGTGAAGGGTAGGTAATTGGAACAGTGGGTTGGGTGTGTGTGTTTGTTTAATGGTGGTTGTGTTGTGTGTGGTAGTTAAGGTTATGTTGAAGTGTTGTTTTGTGTGTTGTATCAGCAGAGGAGGTTGGTGTGTGTGTGTGAGTACGTGTGTTGCGTGGTTGAGGGCGTGTGGCGTTGCTGAGTGCGTGTGTGTGTGCATGTGTTTGTGTATTTGTGTGTGTGTTGTGTGTGATGGTGTGTGGTGTGTGTGAGAGCATGTGTGTATGTGGCGTGTGTGATGGCATGTGTGTGTGTATGACGCATGTTGTGTGTGTGACGTGTGTGAGTGCGTGTTGTTGGTCATAGACATGTTGTAAATTGCATGTTTTTGAGTGTAGTGTGTGTATTATGAGGGTGAAGGTGAGGTGTGATTTGTTGTTATGTGTGGCATAGAATGACAGGATGTTTGCGTGTGTGTGTGTGTGTGTATGAGGGGGTTTTGTGTGGGTGAGTGTTGTGTGTGAGTGGTGGTGTGAGAAGTGTTTTAGAATAAATTATACAGACAGTGAAATTGTTAGGAAAACATATTTTATTGTAAGGAACAGCTGAGTTTCAGTGGTAGGTGTTGTCATACAGTGTGTGAGGTAGCGGGAGTGACATTGGTGGCATGCTGTTTGACTGTAGTCCGCGGCGTCGCGGTCCGGTTGCGGAGGGAGATGTGTGAGGTGCAGGAGATGTCAGGCGTGCTGGTTGTTCCGCGGGAGGTAGAGTGTGTGAGGTAGCGGGATAGCGGGAGTGACATCGGTGGCATGGTGTGTGGTGTGTGTGAGAGCATGTGTGTGTGTTGCTGGTGTGTGATGGCGTGTGTGTGTGTATGAGGCATGTTGTGTGTGTGACGTGTGTGAGTGCGTGTTGTTGGTCATACACATGTTAAAAATGGCATGTTTTTGAGTGTAGTGTCTGGCATAGAATGACAGGATGTTTGCGTGTGTGTGTGTGTGTGTATGAGGGGGTTTTTTTGTGGGTGAGTGTTGTGTACATTATACAGACAGTAAAATAGTTAGGAAAACATATTTTATTTCAACGAACATCTGATTTCCAGTGGTAGGTGTTGTCATACACTGTGTGAGGTAGCGGGATAGGGGGAGGAACATTGGTGGCATGGTGTGTGAGTGTAGGCCGCGGCCTCGCGGTCCGGTTGCGGTAGGGAGCTGTGTGAGGTGCAGGAGATGTGGCGTGCTGTGCGGTTCGCGGGAGCTACACTGTGTGAGGTAGCGGGATAGGGGGAGGGACATCGTTGCCATGGTGTGTGAGTGTAGGCCGCGGCCTCGCGGTCCGGTTGCGGTAGGGAGATGTGTGAGGTGCAGGAGATGTGAGGCGTGCTGTGCGGTCCGCGGGAGCTACACTGTGTGAGGTAGCGGGATAGGGGGAGGGACATTGGTGGCATGGTGTAGCGGGGTAGGGGGCCTCGCGGTCCGGTTGCGGTAGGGAGATGTGTGAGGTGCAGGAGATGTGAGGCGTGCTGTGCGGTTCGCGGGAGCTACACTGTGTGAGCTAGCGGGATAGGGGGAGGGACATTGGTGGCATGGTGTAGCGGGGTAGGGGGCCTCGCGGTCTGGTTGCGGTAGGGAGCTGTGTGAGGTGCAGGAGATGAGGCGTGCTGTGCGGTTCGCGGGAGCTACACTGTGTGAGGTAGCGGGATAGGGGGAGGGACATTGGTGGCATGGTGTAGCGGGGTAGGGGGCCTCGCGGTCCGGTTGCGGAGGGAGATGTGTGAGGTGCAGGAGATGTGAGTCGTGGTGTGCGGTCCGCGGGAGCTACACTGTGTGAGGTAGCGGGATAGGGGGAGGGACATTGGTGGCATGGTGTAGCGGGGTAGGGGGCCTCGCGGTCCGGTTGCGGAGGGAGATGTGTGAGGTGCAGGAGATGTGAGTCGTGGTGTGCGGTCCGCGGGAGCTACACTGTGT
>NC_134483.1:12319852-12367352 GCF_040206685.1 Ascaphus truei
GACTCAGTCAGGAGGTGTATATGTGGTTGGTCTTCTATTTCAATTTAAATTGATATTCAGATCTCGTGTGGAGAGACTATTCCAGGGATGTTTATATTCAAATCTACATGCGGTTCATGCAATAAAAACAAAACAGAAATAGCCCAGTAATGCAGATTGTAAATACAAAGGATTTATATATAGAGGAATAAGAATAGTACTCACACTAAGTACAATTGTATGTACATATAAAGGTTTCTTTGGCAGTTAGATGCTCGTATTTGCAGCAGTGTTCTCTCCCAGTCTTCCTCCTATGGCCAAGTGTGTCGCCGGCGACGGCGTCTGACGTCACTTTCACTTTCGCGGGTGAACCGCATCCGTTGGAAATTGATAGCGGCGCACTGGAGGAGAATCAGCCTGGGGGTTCTAGCGTCCGGCGTCTTCTCTTGGAGGCAGCTGCAGCTAGTTGGTTGGCTCTACGCGTTTCGCTGACACATACAGCTTCGTCAGGAGCATTATGACGTCTATTGTTAGTGCCATATATTTATATGAGATCCCCTAATTGGCTTCATATTAACAATGCAAATTAGCTAAATTGCACACAAAATTAACCCACAGGTTTGCCTATACATAGGCACACTAGACTCTGTGGTCCAAACAGTGTAAAAACATGTATTCAATTTTAATAACATTCAATTAATTACCAAAACAAAAAAGTATTTATTAATAAAAACCTCAATTAAGAGTATGACTACCTACAATAAAAGGAATATTAAAAATAATATTAAAAATAGTCAGGAAATAAAAATAAAAATAATAAAGTGCTTGTAACATCATGAGTATGGGGGAGAAAAGGAAAAAGAGAAAGATGCATCAGTGATTGAATCAATTAAAACAAACAGATCTAGACCATATTAATTATGTTTAAAATAGGCAGAGTTTTTTAAAACATTAATCTGGAATTATTAAAATCAATCCATTATTTTGATTAATATATAAATTAAATTAAATCATCCCTTACACGTATTTAATAAGTAATGAATACATCATTTTTAGTTTAGATACATAATGTTAAAAACTTTAAATAGTTCATAGAAAAGGCACAAAGATAAAGAAAAATGCAAATTTAATAAAAAATAAGATAAAAAAGCGTATACAAAAATAAAAAATATATATATAATCATTATGTATGTAAAAAAGGTAAAATCTCAAAATCTGAATTCAAACCGTTTGGAATCAGTGTAGTAAGCTTGTGAATCCAGTACATTTCTCTTTTGCTGAGATCCACCTCTCTACTGCGTCCCCTCCAATGTTGTTTTACATTTTCGATTGCAATAAATCTTAAACTATCGGGATTGGATTGGTGGTATTTTGCATAATGTTTTGAGACGCTGTGTGTTAAAATGCCCCTTCTTATATTGCTCAAATGTTCAATGATGCGGGTACGTATTGGTCTAGATGTTTTTCCTACATATTGTAGCCCGCAAGGGCATTGAAGGACATATATCACAAAGTCTGTATAACAGTTTAATATTGTTTAATTTTAAATGTTTCTTTACTTTTATTACATGTGTAACGGGTATTCCACCCCACCCAATCGCATATATAGTGTGGGTGAGTAGAACATGCAGTGTTACCGGTGTGGTGCATTACCTGTTGGCTCGCAGGAGGGCTGAGCTTCCGCCTGCGGGGAACCTGGGGCAATTATACTAGGGGTAACCACGTACTCAATAGGTGCAGCGCCTCCACCTGCGATGGCTCCCACCAGAGGGGGAAGTGAATCCTCGCAGGACAAACACAATGATCACATACACAATGGGGTATAATAACTAAGGATTTTACTAACATGTAATACGACACATCACATTCATAACATAACCTGTGTCCCTCTCAGGAGGAGACACTAACCATGACGTCTCGCAGAACGATTCCCCAACACTAGGTGATCCCACCCAGTGTCCAAAGAACCCCACCCAATGTCCCGCACTCTTGCAGAGAATCAATGGGTGACTGCGCAGTCACTATTAAGCTAAGGGCCCGGTGGTGCACTTAGAACTGTAGATACCTGCCGAGCACTCCAGTGCTCGGATCAGCAACGCTTCACAAAGGGTCAGACGCGTGATGAATCCGTCTGATCCTATCCTGGCGATATTCTCTGTGACCCCAACGTGGGTCCGAACTCCTTCACTGGAACCGCAGCATCCGCTGAGTCCCTCACTAACACAATAGCAACATGACACATACTACACTATAGGCGTCCCTATAACACAGCATCCTTAAGTGGCTTAAGGGTCAATCTCCTAGGGCCTTCGGGGTTGCCTATCCTATATAGGTAGGTCTTGTACCCACCCTACTCATAATACGGGCCCTGGGCCATGGATCCCCGGACTGGTTACCGCTATGAACCCCCCCCCCAGTTGCCTCGTACTACGCGCAACGCCGGCCTGGGCAATGGCTCCCCGGATTGGTTACCGCTATGAACCCCCCCCTCGCCTCGCCACTCGCAACACGGACCCTGGGCTATGGCTCCCCGGACTGGTTACCGCTATGAACCCCCCAGCTGTCTCGTGCCACTAATTCACAACAGGACCCTGGGCTAGGGCTCCCCGGATTGGTTACCGCTATGAAACCCCCCCAGTTGTCTTTATCTCCCCTGCTGTTCCCCAGTGCCAACTAAAGTAAGTGACAGGTTCCCTATCCTGAGGGCTGTCCCTGGCAACACTCACACTACTGGGGACTCAGGGCTAACTAGGGCCTTAGTGCAGGGAGTCTCCGGCTCCTGCACCCTACCTCCTTCCTCTGTCTGTCTCCTTGCCCTGCTTCTTCCTGACTGACTCGCAGCTCCAGCCCGCCAAATGTATCTATATCTGTCCAGGGCAGTCCTGCAGCCCTATTGGCTCCTATCAGGCACCTGGTGCCTGCCTCGCTATGCCTCATGGGAATTGTAGTCCCGAGGCCCTTACAATAACATTGGGGCAGCGTGCGCTCCTCCCCTCTGCCTACACTAACCCCTAATGGCCGCCGCAACATCCCTCTCACTGTCCCTACTCTCGCGCGACTCCTGCGCATGCGCGAGTGGTGGAGTAATGGCGGCGCTCTCTTCGCCGGCCGCCGGGACCTTAGAGACGCGATCGCGGCCTTAGCAACGGCCCGATCGCGTCCCCGGCAACCGGCCCGATCGTGGAGACAGCGCACCGCTCCCTGCAACGGCCCCCACCCTTGGGATGGCCGTCGGGTCTGCCGCTGGCCTCCGGCAGCACCCGGCATCTCTCCTGGCCACGGAGGCGCCCTAGGAGGGCGAAGGGGAAAACAGGTGACCTGGTTACACTCTCCCCCTGGTGAAACACCCAACGCCCTCGCTTGGGGAACGACATAACATGGTACAATTTTACACACTGAAAAATGGCATGGCATATCACACCCACTATTACCCGAGGCCAGCTGAGTATCAGCTGCTTGCTGAGACCATTTGTGGGGTGCCCCTAACTGATCAGATGGGGGTACCTCACTTTTACGTCCGTGAGCCTCCCCGGGGTGAATCTCTCGGAAAGCACACTCTGGCGTAACAGTCACTGCTTCAGTGCTACTTCCTCCCCCTGGTGGAAGGAATAGCGCAGTGTCCTTCACACCAACCTTTACTTGATCATCCATGGCCTGGAAGCAGCAGGCCAGGCGGCCAGGACCTTTCCCTCGGTCCACTACGTGACGAATGGGCCGCTTCTTCTTGGGCGCAAAGGAGGCAATTTCTACCAGCTCCTTTGCCACATAGTCCTTGTCCCTACATACGTGCTCAGCTTCCACTGAGAAGCGAGAACTGGACACTGTCTCTTTACTCAAAGTCTCTGCTTCACCTGGCAGGGGGTAAAGAGTAGACACCTTACCCCTGCGGTGATTCTCGGTGGCCAACAGGTCCTCGGGGACGCTGTCAGTTCCCACCTCGGCTGTCTCGGGACCTGCCCCCTGTACTTCTGGGGCAGTCCACTTGCTGTCCTTAAACTCGGGAGCGTTGGATCCCAGTCCTGGGACCATTTGGGTTGGAGCGCACGGGCTCTCACTCAGATCAGGAACCGTAACTCTGGCCTGTTGCACGGCCACCTCCATCGGAGCCTGTGGGGAGCAAGGGGGTTCCTTACCACTCTGCTGGCTTGCGATGGGTTTCTCTCCTTCCTGGTCGTCTGTAGGTACTGGTCCCACGCCTAGGACCGATGGTACCTCTGTAGTAGGTCGGACTGACCATTGTAGGGCACACGGGCCCACAGCAGGGTCCGCAACATCGGGATATACCTTTTCCAGGGTACACGGACCCACAGCAGACTCTGTATCCTCTGCATCATCGTTGGGGTGGTTCGCCGGTAGGCGCATCGCCACCGAGGGGACTTCAACCTCTTCACTGGAAACTTCTGCATGCTGGGGTACAATAGACTTCAGTAACCGCACACCGCAACACTCACAGTAGGACCACCATGTCAATGTCTCTCTAGAACAGTCACAAGTGGGGCTAAAACACTGTATACCCATTTCTCCTTCCACCTCGATGGTCCTGTAGTCGAGGGATAACCGAGACACTTTGGCTCCCTGAGCGTGGGCTTCTTGCAGGCAGGAGCATATGAAGAGAAGAGAATCTACTCCGGGCGCACACCAGGCCACATACATACTAGGGTGTATCCCTTGACAGTCTATCTCGGTTTCCTGCTCAGAAAGAAAATATTCCATGTCTACGACAATGCCTTCCTCCTCCTCCTCCTCCTCCTGGTGAATAGAAGGGTCTAATGGCTGTTCACTGTGCTCACTCCCCCTGGTGGAGTTTAAAGGAGGGGTGTGCTCTATCACTGGATGGCTCTGGCTCTGCCCTGAGTCACTCACATTACGGGGGCGGGGCTCTGGTTTTCCCGCCAGTCCCGGATGGTTTTCTGTAACCTTTTTCTGAGCAGCCTGGCAGTCAGAAGCACTTGTGTCATCTTGAGTTGGCGGGAGCCGCCATTTTAGGTGGGACTCACTGTTAGCATTCCCTGCTGCAGGAGCCTCCATTTTAACTACAGTCCTGTCAACTACACTGCAGCTTTTTGCATAGATCATGAGACAGTCCCCTGCGGTAGACTCGGGGAGTGTTAATACATGGGGAACAGTCTCTAGGCATATGTCATGCGTGGTGAACAGGAGATAGGTAATCCCCCGGCCGTCAGTATCCAGCCTTAAGTCTGTCACCCGGGCAGTGGCCAATTCCGGGCAAGTTCTTACTTGGGCGCGCATAGTGGACAATTCCGTATCATGGGATACTCCGGCCACTACAAACACGCGCCTTGGGGATAATTGCCGCGCTAAGGCCCAGTCATCGACGTCTTGCGGTGACGGCACCGCCATGATGAAAAATATGAATCGGACAATTTAGAAAAAAATGGAACAGGGCACCCCAGGTCTCTCTCAGCAGCGCCTCCAAATGTAACGGGTATTCCACCCCACCCAATCGCATATATAGTGTGGGTGAGTAGAACATGCAGTGTTACCGGTGTGGTGCATTACCTGTTGGCTCGCAGGAGGGCTGAGCTTCCGCCTGCGGGGAACCTGGGGCAATTATACTAGGGGTAACCACGTACTCAATAGGTGCAGCGCCTCCACCTGCGATGGCTCCCACCAGAGGGGGAAGTGAATCCTCGCAGGACAAACACAATGATCACATACACAATGGGGTATAATAACTAAGGATTTTACTAACATGTAATACGACACATCACATTCATAACATAACCTGTGTCCCTCTCAGGAGGAGACACTAACCATGACGTCTCGCAGAACGATTCCCCAACACTAGGTGATCCCACCCAGTGTCCAAAGAACCCCACCCAATGTCCCGCACTCTTGCAGAGAATCAATGGGTGACTGCGCCGTCACTATTAAGCTAAGGGCCCGGTGGTGCACTTAGAACTGTAGATACCTGCCGAGCACTCCAGTGCTCGGATCAGCAACGCTTCACAAAGGGTCAGACGCGTGATGAATCCGTCTGATCCTATCCTGGCGATATTCTCTGTGACCCCAACGTGGGTCCGAACTCCTTCACTGGAACCGCAGCATCCGCTGAGTCCCTCACTAACACAATAGCAACATGACACATACTACACTATAGGCGTCCCTATAACACAGCATCCTTAAGTGGCTTAAGGGTCAATCTCCTAGGGCCTTCGGGGTTGCCTATCCTATATAGGTAGGTCTTGTACCCACCCTACTCATAATACGGGCCCTGGGCCATGGATCCCCGGACTGGTTACCGCTATGAACCCCCCCCCAGTTGCCTCGTACTACGCGCAACGCCGGCCTGGGCAATGGCTCCCCGGATTGGTTACCGCTATGAACCCCCCCCTCGCCTCGCCACTCGCAACACGGACCCTGGGCTATGGCTCCCCGGACTGGTTACCGCTATGAACCCCCCAGCTGTCTCGTGCCACTAATTCACAACAGGACCCTGGGCTAGGGCTCCCCGGATTGGTTACCGCTATGAAACCACCCCAGTTGTCCTTATCTTCCCTGCTGTTCCCCAGTGCCAACTAAAGTAAGTGACAGGTTCCCTATCCTGAGGGCTGTCCCTGGCAACACTCACACTACTGGGGACTCAGGGCTAACTAGGGCCTTAGTGCAGGGAGTCTCCGGCTCCTGCACCCTACCTCCTTCCTCTGTCTGTCTCCTTGCCCTGCTTCTTCCTGACTGACTCGCAGCTCCAGCCCGCCAAATGTATCTATATCTGTCCAGGGCAGTCCTGCAGCCCTATTGGCTCCTATCAGGCACCTGGTGCCTGCCTCGCTATGCCTCATGGGAATTGTAGTCCCGAGGCCCTTACAATAACATTGGGGCAGCGTGCGCTCCTCCCCTCTGCCTACACTAACCCCTAATGGCCGCCGCAACATCCCTCTCACTGTCCCTACTCTCGCGCGACTCCTGCGCATGCGCGAGTGGTGGAGTAATGGTGGCGCTCTCTTCGCCGGCCGCCGGGACCTTAGAGACGCGATCGCGGCCTTAGCAACGGCCCGATCGCGTCCCCGGCAACCGGCCCGATCGTGGAGACAGCGCACCGCTCCCTGCAACGGCCCCCACCCTTGGGATGGCCGTCGGGTCTGCCGCTGGCCTCCGGCAGCACCCGGCATCTCTCCTGGCCACGGAGGCGCCCTAGGAGGGCGAAGGGGAAAACAGGTGACCTGGTTACACATGTTAAACTGTTTTTTTCCTTCATTTTATATTGGCAAGCTTTACATGATATACATCCATAAAAACCTGTCAGGGTTTTGAGCCAACTCTGGTTATCCCCTTTTATGCTTTTTAGAGCGCTTGGTGCTATTAAACCTTTAATATTTTGTGCCTTTTTAAAAATGACTTTTGGAATTTCCGGTAAAATTTCACTTAAAACAGTATCTGATTTTAAAACATGCCAGTGCTTACGTAAAATTTTCCCTATATTTTTTGCTTCTTTGTTGAAAGTTGTTAAAAACGCTGTTTCATAACCATTATTATTTACAATGGAAGACTTTTTTTTGGATTCGAGCAGTTCATTCTTTTTAGATTCTTGGCCTTTGTAAATGCCGTGTCTAAAATCTCTTGACTATATTTCTTCTCTACAAAGCGGTTTTCCAAAATTTTGCACTGGTCATCAAAAATGTTTTCTTCGGTGCAATTTCTACGAAGTCTCCTATATTGACCATAGGGGACTCCGTCCATCCACTGATGGTGGTGGCAGCTTGATCTTAAAATAAAATTATTGCAATCAACATTTTTAAAGTGTGTTTTAGTTTTTATTACTCCTCTTTCTATATAAATGTTTAAATCAAGATACTCTATTGACGATTCGCTTATTGTATGGGTGAATTTAAGATTAAAATTATTTAGATTTAAATTTAAAATGAATTGTTCCAAACTTTGTCTATCTCCCTGCCAAATTAAAATGATGTCATCAATGTAGCGCCACCATAGGACAAGGTTCCCTCCCAGCTCGCCCCCGGACCAGATGGTTTGGTCCTCCCAAAATCCCATGATTTACGCAAACTAACTGTCAAAAGATTCTTTCAGAGCAAAAATGTGGAATCAAGATTACATACTGTTAATCCCATAAAAGAACCTGAAGAGAGTAAATTCAAACATACAACATTAAAAAGTAAATCCACATTCTACCCTACTTATTACAAAGGAAAACATTTAGAGGTATTCTATGATCTCATTGTGAAAGACTTTGAAAAACTGTCGAAACATACAAAATTTTACAACAAAAAATAATCTTACTAGAGATGAAAGGAAGGCTCTAGAAGAAATTACAAAAAATGAGAATATAGTTATAAAACAAGCCGACAAAGGCGGGGGTACAGTAATAATGAAAAGGGACAATTATGTGAAGGAAATCTACCGCCTATTAGGCGATGAGGGCACATATGAAATTCTGAGGAAAAATCCAACAGAAGAATTTAATAGCGAGTTAAATATTCTGTTGGAAAGAGGAAGGGATACAGGCATTCTGACAGAATCTGAATATAAATTCCTATATAACAAAACCCCTCAAATTCCAATTTTATACATTTTACCTAAAATCCACAAATGTCTCAAAGATCCACCGGGTAGGCCGATAATTTCTGGAATAAATTCGCTTACAGCAAATTTATCGGCCTATATTGACAATTTCCTCCAGGATTATGTAAAAGATATGAATTCATACTTGAAAGATACTACTGACATTATAAAAATTCTGGAGACGTTTGTATGGAAGGAAGATTATTTATTGGCCACTATAGATGTCAGTTCCTTATATACGTCTATTGCTCATCATTTAGGACTGCAAGCAATTGAATATTTCCTCAAAAATGATCCAGAATTACACGATTTACAAACTCAATTTCTCCTGGATGGTATTAAATTTATTTTAGAAAAGAATTTCTTTTTATTCGAGAAAAAAATTTATGTCCAGAAATGTGGCACCGCCATGGGAACGAGGTTTGCCCCCAGCTACGCAAATCTCTTCATGGGATTTTGGGAGGACCAAACCATCTGGTCCGGGGGCGAGCTGGGGGGGAACCTTGTCCTATGGCGGCGCTACATTGATGACATCATTTTAATTTGGCAGGGAGATAGACAAAGTTTGGAACAATTCATTTTAAATTTAAATCTAAATAATTTTAATCTTAAATTCACCCATACAATAAGCGAATCGTCTATAGAGTATCTTGATTTAAACATTTATATAGAAAGAGGAGTAATAAAAACTAAAACACACTTTAAAAATGTTGATTGCAATAATTTTATTTTAAGATCAAGCTGCCACCACCATCAGTGGATGGACGGAGTCCCCTATGGTCAATATAGGAGACTTCGTAGAAATTGCACCGAAGAAAACATTTTTGATGATCAGTGCAAAATTTTGGAAAACCGCTTTGTAGAGAAGAAATATAGTCAAGAGATTTTAGACACGGCATTTACAAAGGCCAAGAATCTAAAAAGAAAAGAACTGCTCGAATCCAAAAAAAAGTCATCCATTGTAAATAATAATGGTTATGAAACAGCGTTTTTAACAACTTTCAACAAAGAAGCAAAAAATATAGGGAAAATTTTACGTAAGCACTGGCATGTTTTAAAATCAGATACTGTTTTAAGTGAAATTTTACCGGAAATTCCAAAAGTCATTTTTAAAAAGGCACAAAATATTAAAGGTTTAATAGCACCAAGCGCTCTAAAAAGCATAAAAGGGGATAACCAGAGTTGGCTCAAAACCCTGACAGGTTTTTATGGATGTATATCATGTAAAGCTTGCCAACATAAAATGAAGGAAAAAAACAGTTTTACATGTAATAAAAGTAAAGAAACATTTAAAATTAAACAATATATAAACTGTTATACAGACTTTGTGATATATGTCCTTCAATGCCCTTGCGGGCTACAATATGTAGGAAAAACATCTAGACCAATACGTACCCGCATCATTGAACATTTGAGCAATATAAGAAGGGGCATTTTAACACACAGCGTCTCAAAACATTATGCAAAATACCACCAATCCAATCCCGATAGTTTAAGATTTATTGCAATCGAAAATGTAAAACAACATTGGAGGGGACGCAGTAGAGAGGTGGATCTCAGCAAAAGAGAAATGTACTGGATTCACAAGCTTACTACACTGATTCCAAACGGTTTGAATTCAGATTTTGAGATTTTACCTTTTTTACATACATAATGATTATATATATTTTTTATTTTTGTATACGCTTTTTTATCTTATTTTTTATTAAATTTGCATTTTTCTTTATCTTTGTGCCTTTTCTATGAACTATTTAAAGTTTTTAACATTATGTATCTAAAAATGATGTATTCATTACTTATTAAATACGTGTAAGGGATGATTTAATTTAATTTATATATTAATCAAAATAATGGATTGATTTTAATAATTCCAGATTAATGTTTTAAAAAACTCTGCCTATTTTAAACATAATTAATATGGTCTAGATCTGTTTGTTTTAATTGATTCAATCACTGATGCATCTTTCTCTTTTTCCTTTTCTCCCCCATACTCATGATGTTACAAGCACTTTATTATTTTTATTTTTATTTCCTGACTTATTTTTAATATTATTTTTAATATTCCTTTTATTGTAGGTAGTCATACTCTTAATTGAGGTTTTTATTAATAAATACTTTTTTGTTTTGGTAATTAATTGAATGTTATTAAAATTGAATACATGTTTTTACACTGTTTGGACCACAGAGTCTAGTGTGCCTATGTATAGGCAAACCTGTGGGTTAATTTTGTGTGCAATTTAGCTAATTTGCATTGTTAATATGAAGCCAATTAGGGGATCTCATATAAATATATGGCACTAACAATAGACGTCATAATGCTCCTGACGAAGCTGTATGTGTCAGCGAAACGCGTAGAGCCAACCAACTAGCTGCAGCTGCCTCCAAGAGAAGACGCCGGACGCTAGAACCCCCAGGCTGATTCTCCTCCAGTGCGCCGCTATCAATTTCCAACGGATGCGGTTCACCCGCGAAAGTGAAAGTGACGTCAGACGCCGTCGCCGGCGACACACTTGGCCATAGGAGGAAGACTGGGAGAGAACACTGCTGCAAATACGAGCATCTAACTGCCAAAGAAACCTTTATATGTACATACAATTGTACTTAGTGTGAGTACTATTCTTATTCCTCTATATATAAATCCTTTGTATTTACAATCTGCACTACTGGGCTATTTCTGTTTTGTTTTTATTGCATGAACCGCATGGAGATTTGAATATAAACATCCCTGGAATAGTCTCTCCACACGAGATCTGAATATCAATTTAAATTGAAATAGAAGACCAACCACATATACACCTCCTGACTGAGTCAGACAAAAGCTCTACTTTTTATTACCTCTTGTAAGTAGAAAATCCTCAAGAGCCAAGACCTGCATCCAGCCCACATTGTACTAACACACTACACTATTATTGTTTTTTATGTTTTTTTATTTCACATGAGGTGCTCCTGATTGGATCGCTCCCTTCTCACCCCAAACAAAGACTGCATCTGTGGGAAATCTTAGCAAATTTCCTGGAAAGGTTGAGAAGTATCCGGTTGGGTAACATCTTATGTATACTTGTATCTTAAATTTGTATATCACTGTTTATATTTAAGGAAATTGTGGCGCCTATGCGAATCATTTAGAGTACACTGTAACTATGCTGTGTAATACCTCTTAAAGAACAAAGAAAACCGGGCGCTTACATTAAACTTATGGGTCAGAATTGAGGATGCAAATAAAACACTAACTCAAACCAACAGATGAGGTCTCTCTAAATGGTAAGAGATACACTTATGGTTCCCTCTGCTGCAACCCCAGAAGGGAACATCCAAGGCCCCTTACAGAACGTAAAACAGAAAAAATAGGGGGAGCAACGGGTTAAAACATAAACACGGTGTAAGTTGGTGTTGAAAACTCAAATAGGGGGCAATAAAGCCTCTTAGGGAGATGGGGGACAAGATGTGATAATAATCATATACTCACACGGCCCTGTGTAAGTAAAGGTGTATATTGGTATCTTGTGAGGTAGATCCTAACCCATCCACATTGATGGTCAGATTGGGGACATAGGTGAAATGAGATGGTGGGATATAGTAATTATAATAATATAATACTTACACGGCCCAGTGTAAGTAAGGGTGTTGAAAGGTTTCTGTGGGGTAAAATTTTAACCCATCCAGGCCGGTATCAAAAATGGGGCACAGGTATTCGCTGACAAGCAAGGTTTCAAATGGGGATTCCCCTTCTTAATGCTCGCGTTCAAACTCTTTCCTCCCCAGTTCAGCAATTAAGGGTAAGTGAGGCAAGGTATCAGCAGGGTGTCAGCATAAGGGTAAAAATGCGTTTATTCAAATAAAAGACATCCACAAAAGCACTCACATATAGTACAGATCCCTAGCCCACCACCGTAGCTGGGTCACGTGTCACTTCACAGATAGCCTGCTCCCCGCGTCCGGAGTATGGAGAGATGTTAACTCCTGTTTGGCTCGGCTGTTACTGCGACTGCTTCCACTAACTACGGAAGCCTCCGTGGATCAAAAACATACAAAGATTTAGAGCAACGCGTTTCGCCGTGAAAACTGCTTCCTCAGGCTCATAAGATGTAGTTGAAGGGGTCCTAGCAGTTCATATAGACCCCCAAATCAGCGTTTTAGTGATAATTAAGAGGGGTTATTGCATATGATCATCTCATTCGCTTTGCTTCACTGGTGTCACAGTAATACTCATACTACCAAACCAGTGCACAGGGAAGCTGCTTCCAACTCTATTCTATGCTCTTAACTTAAATATCACTTCACATTTTATGGTTGTTCAAAGCTTCAATCCCAATCAATTTATTCTTATCATAATGATGGGTAAGTCACTATCACCTTTAGGGTTCATTGATAACTCCTGATGAAGCACCTGCGAAATGTGTAGAGTTAGCGTTGCTGGAGAACCGGAGGACTGAAGGACTGGCAAATCGGAGCTGATCCCAGAGGCAGGCCGCGCTTCCGCCCTCACTTGTGACGCTGCCACGGAAGTGATGCATGCGGAACTCAGACTGTGAGACGCGAGTGAAACGCTAAGAAGCTGTGTACCGACGGGGTCCTTCTATGTTCGGCGGTTCTATTCATTGGCCTGTTTTATTCATTGGAAATGTGAGTTTAACTGTTCTTTATATACTACATTGATTACATTTGGTCAAATAGTATGCATTATTGTGGCTTTCTTCTTTTCCATGTCGATACCATATACCCACTGAGGGATATCCTTAGATTTATTGCATATATCCATCACAAGGGCTCCAGCCAGAGAGAGAAGAATCTCTGACATACTTACCTTTGCAAGAAGTTTTGTGAGTGCAACTACTTAAGGCTTACAGAGTGATATATAACTAGTATCAACCCTTTGCCTTTGTTTCTTTTATTCACATGTATCACTAAGCACACCTGCGCTCCTCCTCCCCCAAAAGAAAAGAATATGTCCAGCGGTACCTGTTTCTCTCACATAGTGTATCTGCTATGTAAGCCCTGTTAAGATCCAGGCATTAGTAGGTTAATAAATAGGCCATTGACCCTCCCCCCCCTGCCCACTCTGCTTCCCCAGAAAGTGAAGGAAGGTCTGTGGTGACTCATGGCCTATGTACAGCTCCTTGTAGGTGGGTACAGTCCATGAGCCCGCCCCTTCCAGAAGTTTCTAGGGGGAATCTAAAATTAGTGTCTCTTTGGCAGCCTTGAGAGAGGGAAGCAGAGGAGTCTGGCTAGGGTGAAGGATGATGAATAAGGTGGGAGCTTTGAGTCTTCCCCATGGCGGGGTAAGCTTGCTTATATTGGGCTGGCTAGCCTAATGACCACCTGAAGCAGAGTAATAGAGAAGAGAATCCACCGTCTAGAAGTCCTGGGACGAGTGGAGTATGATTTGCTGCTAAAAGTGCTGATGAAGGATGCCTGTAATAAAGTCCCTTTCGAGATACCTCTGCCATAGATGCCAGATCCTGGGCTGGAGGGAGGTATGTGTGTAGTGACGCCTACACTTCGTGGGATCCATCACTGCTGGAGGCGCTGACACCATTGTGAGGAACCCAGAGTCCTGTGGAGCCAGTCCTGTCATGTCTCCTAACATCCTGCAGACAGCTTAGACCTCATGCGAACCAACAGGTAGAGCACCACAACAGTGAGGTAATGCGCCCACTTCCAAGCACTGGTCCCTAAGTGAGGTTGGGGGGGGGGGGCACACGTGTTACAGTATATAGACACTGGATGTTTTGAGGCTATGAACATAATTAGCCTCACTAAGGTGAGTCTTTGGTAGATCACAGACGGGGTATGGGACTTTGGTGCTATCTGGGAAATGTGGGTGCCAGGTATTTGACAATCATAAATAATATTCATAAACATTTTTGTACATGACCTTTGAAGGTCAAGAATGTCTTTTATTCAAATGAGAAAACAAGTTTTAAGTTAGAAATCCATAAATGACACAGGGAGAAGATGAAAATGATCATGTGTAACGCCTGTATGCCCGCAGACCTGGCCAGTCCCCAGTACTGAGGTGGGTAAGGTTATAACATGCACCCACAGCAGTGAGGGCGTGCCTGGAGTGTGGTAGTGCGTTGCCGGGCCTGTTGAGAGAAGGTTAGCAGATACTTGCAATGTCCTGGGTATGAGAGTTTGGATAGTAATGTCCATGTGCCAGAGTTCAGGGGTAATAGAGAGCAGCGTAAACCAGTCCGTAAGCCAGTGTCCAAGGGCAGGAGAAAGCAGGGTAATCCAATTCAAAGCACAGTTCAAGCCAGGGAGATCCAAAGGTAAGCAGGAACCAGCACTGAAAGAGACAGGAGAGCCAAGCATAGAGACTGCACACACAGGGGTCACAAGAAGCTATGCAGAGCAATGAGCTAGAGGACAGACAGGGATTATAAAGGAGGGAACACCAATGGGAGAGAGAGGAGGAGCAGAGGGTAGAGTGAGGGGTTGCAGATAGGTCAGAAGGAGTGAGGGAGGATTCAGGTAAAACAGACAGGGAAATAGCTTGCACACTTTGAGGGGCGGAACAGGGCTCAGGGAAGACCTACAAGTGGAGCGGGTGTGCGCGACTTCTGTAAGGGCTGGATGCGCGCGCACAGTGTGTGCCAGGGAATGTGAGGAGCGTCGCGCCGCGGGGGATCTCGCCACGGACGGCGAGGGGGCAGGAGGCGCAGCTGAAGGAGGTAACGTGACAGGAGAGAGAATAGAGAGGCGCCGCGAGTGCTGAGTGCCGCGGGAGGGATCAGGAGTTTGGGGATAAGCGCGCACCTTGTGGGGAACGCACGTGACAGCTGGACGTGCGTCCGGACAGGGCGCAGAGGAACGGGTGCGGGAGAAGGAAGGGAGAGATGAACGAGGAGGCGGAGGAAAAGGGTCAGCGGCAGGGTGATCAGGTGTGATGGGGACACATTGGGAAGCAGGAATCCCCTGAACCGTCACATCATGGTCTTTAGGGAGCAAGTGGTGTAAACATATGGTAAGTGGATGAGTACAGGAGGGTTTGGGTGTTGATAGTGTCAAGACTCTGGTGACCATCTACCACATGAATCACAACAAGCAAACCATATATCAACCTACAATCCCTCCACCCCCCCCCAAAAAACATTTAAACCTTCTATGCAGAGGTAACTGCTATAGTAACGTTAGCTTATTTCTCAGAAGAGATTTTCGAGAGTATGGCCTCATTGTGTCATGTAACTTGTTCAATATAATTTACTACGTTATCATTGTTTGCTTAACAGAGGATCATGACAAAGCTGGGCCCAGATCATTTATCCATCCTCGTACCACCAGAAAGGTGTTATTTTCATTTCCTATATAGAAATGTGAAAGCCATATCTGAATCTAATGTATGTCCTTGGTGTTCATAAAGGGTCATTCACTGACACATGGTAAATGCAAAAGTTAAACAAATTCTACTTCACTGTCAATATTACACAGTTACAATAGAACTATTGTGTTTTCTAGAACTGAGATATAACAATTTCTGAGAGTCTCACTGATATTGAATTAGTCTCTGATTTTTAGTAAAGGACGTCTCATAGACTTGCATGGAGTGCCCCTGACAGAATGTATTTATAAAATGTTTTACCAGTCAATAACACATTGAGAATTACCTCTTGTTTTCAAGTACATGGCTGGGGGAATATCAGATTCAGCCACAGAGGCCCTGTAATACCAGGGGCCGTCACCATTCAGAGGTCTGGGACCTCTGAGACTCTGCATCGCTGTGAGGAAGAACTGCAGTGGATGTTCAAGTGTATGTCCTGGACACAGTTATGATGACAGATACAGGGTTACGTTAAATGAGCAGAGATTATACATTCATTTTACAGATATTTCATGGACAGTTAGAGATAATATATGATTCTGGGTGTATGAAGCAGTTACAGACAAGATTAAAATGTGAGACAGCTGAAGTCTTAAAATTACACACACTAGAGGTG
The DNA here is from genome assembly GCF_040206685.1 of Ascaphus truei. NCBI lineage: Eukaryota > Metazoa > Chordata > Amphibia > Anura > Ascaphidae > Ascaphus > Ascaphus truei. The sequence continues at coordinate 12,336,310 of NC_134483.1, forward strand.
ATTTTGTCAGTCTCTGGTAGGTTGTTCCAGTCGTGAGGTGAACGGTTAGAGACAGAAGATCGATAGGACTCCGTGTTAAACCGTGGGGCTGTGAACAGTCTTTTGGAGTCAGATCTGTGGTAGGGGTGAGGAGTTAGATAGGCGGATAGCTTTCCCAAAAAGGCAAGAAAGGAAAAATTAACTTTGCGTCTGGACTCAAGGGATAGCCAGTTTTAATCTTGGACCATTTTGCAGTGATGTGTGTTGTAGTTACATTGTACTTTAGGACAACGTGGCATAATGAGTTGTAGAGGGTGTCTAGTTTTCCAAGGTAAGTTTGGGGTGCTTTACCATATACCATGTCCCGATATTCTATAATTGGCATTAGCATCTGCAGTGCGATGCGCTTTCTGACCCATGGACTTAGTGAGAATTTGTTTCTATAAATTACACTTAGTTTGGCATAGGTTTTGGATGTATCATATTATATACAGTATGTTAAATGTTAAATAAGTCAAGCCATGTGCCCAGATATGTAAAACAAGTGACAGGGACTAAAATGCTGTTAGAATTGGTTCTGATCTGTAGCTCTGTCGTTGGTAGCTTTGTGTCATCCACATACACATGCATTGATACTGTCTTTCAAGCTGTAGATCATTAATGAAGACTGTGACGGACGACCATAATGGAGAGGTCTGGTAATGCTGGAGCGCCACACCGCCGGAACACAAAACAGCGAGTCACTGGTATACTGAGTTTATCAAAACTCCGCTGGTCAAGAATTAGACAACTAGTCTTACTTTGCTAAAATGGTAGCATTACCACATAGGGCTACTGGGGTGAACCCATCCAAATAGCCACACTCTTACACCTGGTGTAACACCCACCCAATCCTGGAGATAACAGTCTCTCGCTGTGAGTCACAACATTACTCTGATACTTTGATGGGTTCTGAGGATAAGGGGACCTCTGAGAACGCAGAGAGTCGCAGGGCTTCCAGAACTCAGACAACCAGTTACACAATTCCTATACACACATCGATGATTTTAGGCCAATGTTTGTTACCCTGGGACACAGAGATCTCCACATAATTTGGAGAGTCCCAGAGCTCCCAAAGAGAATGCAGCACAGTTACCTAATCACAGTGAACATCCAGTAGCAACCCTAGTCTAAACTCTCTGGGGGATAGCATTGCCACACACCAGGCTATGAGTGAACCCATACAAAGTACACAGGGTACACACCCACCCACTCCTGATAATCCATGACTCACACAAGGAGTCAATCCCACTTCAATTACTAGAGTTTCTACTTCTACTGTTACCCAGGGATTCCTGAGACTACTGAGATCCCAACAAATTGCCAGGTTCAAAGAATTCCCAGTAAGCACCTTAAGCATATAAAACAATATACAGTAGATCACAAGCTACACAAAATCACGTGGGCTAACACTCAGTCACAACAATAGAGCTATTAAACAAGAGTTTAATCTGGGATGGTAAAGTACACAAAATATAACATATAGTCAGCAACAGCAAATAAAATAAGAGGGCATTAAAAAGGGAGGATTCTTTAAACTTACATGCAGTTCAGTTCTATTTGTGGGTACGGGATAAAGGCCTTTTGGCCAGCATAGGGACAGTGGTACAACTGAACAGGCTGACGAGAGAGACCACAGCATTGAAATGTAATTTCCTTAGTGAATCTAATTTCCAAGGGCCATGAATGCTGCTTTAAGTAATTTGGTCCCACTGGAATTTATGGGATGCAGCTGCACCAGACAGAGTGCTTGGCCATAGGAAAGGGGACCACTCAGGGAACAATACTTCAGGATGATGTCATAGCTCCATTCCCTAGCCAATCAGATGCAAGGGGATGGGGTATCAATCGGAAGGTCAGGATTTATTAAAAAAAAACCTCTCCCAAGCGTGAAAAGTTGAAGGAAGCAGAGGGGTGGAGGGTTCGGCCACCCATTTATCCTGCCAAGATGACCCTTTGTGAGGTGCCTCTGGGGAAAAAAGGATCCTCATGTGGAGGCTCTTCTTTCCCTCACAGACATTGGCAATTGCCATTCCCTGCCCCCCCACTCCACTGCTAGAGCGGGGTAGAATGGTGGCAGGGAAGCGAGGGGGTAATATGCAGCTGCCGTGACAGTGCGAGTGAGTTACTGTATGGCACTATTTTGGACACCTTGGTTGGCTTGCAGGTTCTGCCGGTACCCTAGCACCATTCCCCCTCCCCTTCTCTCTGCCTGCTGAGTGGGGAAGGTGTGAGAAGGGGAGTCCAGTCAAGAGCTCCGGCAGAGCAGGGAGGAGAGCAGGAGGCAGCAGGTAAGAGGAACGAGCTGGGGGAGGAATACGCTGGGGTCATGGATGTTATGGCTGGGAAGCCCCCTCAGTCACTAAGACTGAAAAGAATAGGGGGCCCAGACCAGAGCCTCACAGATGACATCAAATGGGTGGCCGTTAGAGCCAAAGATAGAAACATATTGGGATTTATCCGATAGGTATGAGTGAAACCAGTATAGTACCCTCAATATTTCCCCCACAGCCTGGCGTGAAAGTCCTGTTAAGAGCAGACAATGCTAGAGTTAATAGTTAGCTGGTAACATCACATCTCCTCAGTTGCTGAGTGTAGCAACTTACAGGCATAAGTCTGGGCTTGTGGAGTTGCAAGAAGAGGGGGAGAGTTAGTTTGGCTCCTCCTGCTGTATGTCTGTGGGTTCTGCAAAAGGCAGTGAGTTGATCCCTCACCTAGGGGTGAGTGAGCAGGGAAAGTGTAGACTGCCATGGAGCCTCAAACTCCTGGGATGAACAGTCAAAGGCCAGACAGAAGAAGCAAGACCATTCCAAGTGAAGTTCAGGAAGAAGGAGTATTCTGTATGCAGGGTGCTAGGAACTATGGAAACCAAAAGGAGACCGCTCTGGCAGAGGAGGTTGGTGGCCCCAACTCCTTGTTATGTGTGGGCTGGAGGTTGAATAGAGGATAACGCCTGCATGGAAATCCTTATCTGAATGGGAAGGGTCAAGAAGGGAAATTGCCCTACAAGGTACATTAATGTAAAAGCCTGCCAAATGATATGCTGTGTCCTATGATATGCTGTGAGAGTCCACTGTGTATTAATAGAGTGTTCATTGATCCTGTGCAAGCCTGGAGCTGTAGCGAGCAGGGAAAATTAAACAGAACTAAGTGCGCTGCTTGGGCCAATCGTCAGCGGCCAAAATCCAGTTGCCCCTGGCGACCGGATTTGTCGAGCACTGAATATTGCACCAGTTAGTTGTCCCAGTTCCATTCCACACTGAATCTCATTGCAATTTTTTAAGAAGGGACAGAGACATCGTATCAGAATTATAAGGAATGTAACAAAAATTGCAAAAGGGCAATCAAATTAGCAAAAATGGATAATGAAAAAAGGATTGTAATAGGAAGTAAGGTCAACCCTAAAAAGTTCTTTAAGTACCTTAATAACAAAAAATGAGAAAAGAAAATATAGGACCCTTTCATTGTGAGATGGGCAGACAGATTATTGGAGATAAGGAAAAAGCAGTGTTATTAAACAAATTCTTTGCCTCTGTGTTTACTAGGGAAGAATCAATTTAAATTGTAGTGCCGCAGGAGGAAGCCACAACCTCCATATTAATAAACAATTGGATAACTGAGGAAGAAGTTCATAAGCGACTTGAAAAAATGAAAGTAAATAAGGCACCTGGCCCCGATGGCATACATCCAAGAGTTCTCAAGGAGTTAAGCTCAGTAATAGCCAAAAAATTACATTTAAATTCAAGAACTCCATTTCCACAGGCTCAGTACCACAAGAATGGCGTAAAGCAGATGTGGTGCCTATATTTAAAAAGGGAACTAGATCACAACCGGGGAATTACAGACCTGTAAGCCTGACTTCAATAGTGGGGAAACTACTTGAAGGTTTAATACGGGATAATATTCAGGAATACCTAATGGAAATCAAAATTATTTGTAATAGTCAGCATGGTTTTATGAAGGATAGATCATGCCAAACTAACCTTATTTGTTTCTTTGAGGAGGTAATTAGGAATTTAGACCAGGGTAATGCAGTTGATGTGGTCTACTTAGATTTTGGAAAGGCTTATGATACGGTTCCACACAAGAGGTTGGTGTACAAAATTAAGCAAATTGGACTCAGTAAAAATATATGCACCTGGATTGAAAACTGGTTGAATGATAGACAACAGAGGGTTGTCATAAATGGAACTTTTTTCAGATTGGCCTAAAGTCGTGAGTGGAGTACCTCAGGGATAGGTACTGGGACCCCTGCTTTTTAGCTTGTTTATTAATGATCTTGAGGTTGGCATTGAGAGCAAAGTCTCCATATTTGCTGATGATACTAAATTGTGTATAGTACTAGAATCAGAGCAGTATGTAATTTCTCTCCAGAAGGACTTGGAGAGACTGGAAACTTCGGCAGGTAAATGGAAGATGAGGTTTTTTACAGATAAATATAAGGTTATGCATTTGGGAAGCAAGAATAAATAGACAACTTACAAGTTAAATGGGGATACATTGGGGGAATCCTTGATGGAGAAGGATTTAGGAGTACTTGTAGACAGCAGGCTTAGCAATAATGCCCAAAGTCATGCAGTAGCTGCAAAGGCAAACAAGATCTTATCTTGCATTAAATGGGCAATATATGGAAGGGAAGTAAACATAATTATGCATTGTACAAAGCATTAGTAAGACCACACCTTGAATATGGAGTACAGTTTATGGCACCACTCCTTAGAAAATACATTCTGGAACTAGAGAAAGTGCAGAGAAGAGCCACCAAATTAATAAAGGGGATGGACAATCTAACTTATGAGGAGAGGCTAGCTAAATTAGATTTCTTTACATTTATTTACATTAGAAAAGAGGCGCCTAAGAGGGTATATGGTAACTAACAAATATATTTGGGAATGTACAGGGAGCTTTCAAAATAATTATTCATCCCAAGGGCAGTACAAAGGACTTAGGGGCATCTCTTAATGTTGGAGAAAAGGATATTTCATCAGCAACAAAGGAAAGGGTTCTTAACAGTAAGGGCAGTTACAATGTGGAACTCATTATTCATGGAGATTGTGATGACAGATATAATAGATTTGTTCAAAAAAAGATTGGACATTTTTTTTTAGAAAAGAATGGTATACAGGGATATACCAAATAAGTATACAGTACAGGCATACCCCGGTTTAAGGACACTCACTTTAAGTACACTCGCGAGTAAGGACATATCGCCCAATAGGCAAACAGCAGCTCACGCATGCGCCTGTCAGCACGTTCTGAACAGCAATACCGGCTCCCTACCTGTACCGAAGCTGTGCGCAAGCGGGGAGACTATAGAGCCTGTTACAAATGTGTTATTTACATCAGTTATGCACGTATATGACGATTGCAGTACAGTACATGCATCGATAAGTGGGGAAAAAGGTAGTGCTTCACTTTAAGTACATTTTCGCTTTACATACATGCTCCGGTCCCATTGCGTATGTTAATGCGGGGTATGCCTGTACATGAGAAGGATGGTGATCCAGTGATTAATCCGATTGCCAATTCTTGGAGTCAGGAAGGAATTTATTTTTCCCCTTATGAGATATCATTGGATAATTGTTAGGACCAGTAGGTCAGGCAAAAATCTACACTTCTGTTAAGCATCCATTTTGTCTGATCATAACTAGTTAAGATTCTGTAGTCAGCCTTTTGCTGAAATATAATTCCTAATGCACTCAGTTTTTGCCAAATTACATTTCCTTTCTTCCTGCTCAGGATATTGCTAAGATACTTTTTGTATTGTCAGTCTCCTGCTCTTTTAGTTAGAATATAATAGACTGATTCTCTGAAAGACGCAAAATAGTATAATTTAGTTGCTAGAGATTCAAGGTCTCTTTTGATAACAGACAATGAATAAGCTATGTATTCAAACATTGCTTGTATTGGGAGAAACATGTCCCAAAATCATGCCACTAATATGTCCTGCCCCTAAATCACACCTCTAATCAAAGCTACGCCCAAGACACGCCTATGTTACGCCTATGTTACGCCTATGTTACGCCTATGTTACGCCTATGTTATGCCTCTAACCAATATCTACTTTTTCTGGTATTAAAGTCATTACCCTATGAGTAATAAATTGAGACAAAAGATTTGAAACCTGGCTTGCATTACGTTTCATTTCTTTCGTATTCCCGGGCCTGTAAGTTCAACAAAAATCAGAGATAACAAGTTGCAGGACATGAAAGCTTCCCGGGGAGTCTGCTGCAATAATGGTGCAGATTGTGTATCCAGTCACAAGACCTTCAGCTTTCTTGGCAGAGGAAAGGTTCCTCTCAGTTCTGAAGCATAGGCGAGGAATAAAGGTTTTCCTTCAATGATATAACTCTGGGGGGGTTTTGTTTGCCTTCCTCTGGATCAATAAGGAAGGATAGATATAGGATAAGGGTCTAAATTTAGCATAGGTTGAACTTGATGGATTTATGTCTTTTTTCAACCTCATCTGTAAATACATTGTAACTATCTAGCTTTTAAAGTGTTACAAAATGTAAGGCACAAAGTAGCAATGTCTATTTTATTTTAAGGATTCAGAAAAACATTTAAATACATTTTTTTTAAAGAAGTACAGTATGTCTCCATAGGTCTCCTTTATTACAACATTTCAAATAAACTATACAGTACTGTAAGAATTACTCTTTTTAAATTGATCTACATAAAGTTTATTCTCTGTGCCATACAGTTGTAACGGGTATTCCCTGTGAATACAGACGCTACTGATACTGTATATTGCCTGTATGGCTCTCAGGAGCCTAAGCCTCCACTCGGGGAGCCTGGGGTACAGACATATAACTATCTCGTGGTGCAATGCCTCCACCTGGGAGGGATCCCAACGGAGTGGGAGGAGGCCCTCACAGGAAATAATCACGATAAGCACACTGGTGTAAAACAAGCCTGGCTTTACTAAACATGTGCACGTAACTTATACTCTATACCAATCACATTCAATGCTAGCACTGGGTAAAATATAACGTAACCCCACTCCCACCACTGTGTACCCCCACACTGTGTCCACAATATAACCCCCTTTGTTCCGTGGTCAGCGCTGCCACTATGTGTGAGTACTCGTGTGGTGCACGTGCGTAACGATACCTGCCCAGTGCGACGGCACCTGGGCGTTTTAACGGGTCTTCGCAAAGGATCAGATGACTGCCTGGCGACGTCCGGTTCCTCCGGTGAGATGATCGGTCCGGGCCGTCCACCCTTGGTACAGTTCCACTCTCTCTGCGGAGTAGGCTTGTTACCAAGCCTCTGGATGGGAAGCGCAGTGTCCGCTGTGTCCGTAACTGACACTATATGTGCTAATGGGGCAGGATCCCTAACCTAGGGCCTGTCCCTGAAGTACCACAAGCTGACTGAGTGGCTCAGGGCTAACTGGGGCCTACGGGGCTGCTGGCCTAGTGCAGTGGGTCACTGACCCCTGCACCCTCACCTCCTTCCCGTAGCCTCTCCTGGCGCCGACTGACGTGCTCCTCTAGCACGCGAAATGTATCCTTTCCTGAGCAGGGAGATACTGTAGCCCTATTGTCTCCCTTTGGGTCATGTGGGGCGCTCCTGAGGCTCATGAGACATGTAGTCCTATCCAAGAGCCTTCCCTGGTTGGCTAGGGCTGCCCGCGCTATCACTGCGCATGCGCAATGACTCTATTGGCCGCTGCCTTTTCCTGCACTGCGCGTGCGCGAAGAACAATATGGTGGCGTTCTGCACTCTCGGGCCACCGCGGAGCCTCCGGAGCACCGGAGCGCTCCCTGCTCGGCCCCCACCCTCCAGAAACTCTGGCGGGTCTTCCGCTTGGCTCTGGCAGCACTCACCATCGCTCCTGGCAGCGGAGGTAACGAGGGGGGGGGGGTCGCAGAGCAGAGGGGGACCTGGCTACACAGTATACAAAGGAGGCTCTGTCTGCTTCACTCTCTGCTACTGGATTAATAATTGGGCTCGGACAGTCAAACCACGTAAGCAACATCCAGTCTTTACATTTCTGCAATATCCCTAAGCCAGGCAGAGCTCTAATTAAGAGGACAGAAGAGTCCCCAACTGATGTTGCATTTTGCTCTGTCCACAGAAAGCCAGTTAGCCTCAAATTTGTACAACTGGAGGCAACGCTCAGCATCCCAATGAATTCCAGTCTGATATGGAATAGAGCTGCACGGTGGGACTTCAGTGCTTTGACTAAGTCATATTAGACTTTGTGGAAGAAAATTGAAAGGTGTACATAAATCACATCTCTGGGCTCCTTATCTCTCAGTGCATCATTTGCCTCATGCAGGATTCAAAGGCTCCTCTAATAGGAAGCTAAACACAGATTTTGCATTGCAATTATTTTTAATGGGTTGAATACCACACTTTGTCTTCTCTTCCTGCAATTTGAATGCTGGATGCCCCGGTTTTCCTGGGTTTACTATCTGAAGCTTTAGTAGCTCTTAATGTTGATAGATAGTGCAGAAATGTTGGATCTGATTAAAATTAATTGCTAAAAGTGTTTGAAGTCATCCCTGGATCTAATTAGCATATATTATCAGCTTCTGCTTGTCTCGCAAGCAGAAGTACTGAAAAGTACGGTCTTTGGGATCTTTCACAAGAATACAAAAGCATCCACACTTACAGTAAGAAAAGATGTTTCTATTGTTCCTTCCTAAGGCACCAACATAGTCCAGAGCTCAGTACAAGAGAGGTGCAATAAAATAAAATATTGCCACAAACACAAATAATCCAAGTTATTACATACTCACGCAATAAGCACGGTCATGATTTATTCCCTTATCGGAAAAAGAAAACCAAGAGTTAAGTCCGGGGGGTCTAAGTGTGTGACTGAGGTTAGCCATGTACCAGGGAACAATCCATTCTGGAGCTCAAGACATAGCTACTTTACCAAAAAGCAATTCAGAAGTCCCTGCCAGTGGTACATGCTTCTGTCTGCAACACAATATACAGCACAGTCCCTTTCCACATTTAGGGTGAGAAAAACTTACGTTTCAATATCTCCAGATTAGTGATGTACCGAGTACTCGGAATTACCCAGTACCCGGCCTTACCCGGCTCTTTTTCAGCTACCCGGACATTACCCAGACTCGGCAACTGAGAAGTGGGTCCGGCGTCAGGTAATACCCGCCGCCGACTAATGCCAGGGTAGCTGAAAATAATCACATCACTTATCTGCAGCCAGCGACGGAAGCCATCAATAAAGAGCAGCAGAGGTCCTGTGGCGGTGGCAGCACCCGAAGTGTCTTCAGCCGGCGTGGGAGCAGCAGGAATCCATTACATAGCACAGCAGCAGGTAGCAGTGTGAGCCGGGGAACCACGTGACCGGAGCAGGAGCAGTAGCGTTCCTATTGGACAGCCGGCTGAAGACACACTTCGGATGCTGACACCTTCAAAGGACCTCTGCTGCTCTACATAGATGTCACCGTGGTCTTCTTCCACCCTGCAGGTAAGTGCCACCCGGGTACCCGGCCGGGTAGAACAAATGATTTTGACCGGTTACCCATATTCTTTTTAAAGTTCTACATGGTACAACACTACTCCAGATTCATGGTGTATGACTATTGACTGAGCTCATACTTGAGGACACCACCCTTTCTCTCTACGAGATTCTGTATCGTCCATGACGTTTTTGACACTAAGCATCAATCATGTTTTGTCTCTCCGTGTAACAGCATTGCATTAACTTCTGCATGTGTTACCGAGTGATTTTGGGACTGAGTTGGGAGAGGAGCTAATACTGTACAGTATTTTGATGGGGTTCACACATACTTTGTGCTGTTAATCACCACTGTTTTTCTCTTTAAAAAGTAGATGAAATGCAGTCTCAGATAGCATTATGCTTCAGAAGTGATCAGTGCTCAGTGATCAGGAAACAGGTTTAGCCATTTCTTAGATTGATGTTAAAATACAGTTCTTTCCATACATCAAGGTTTTGATATATAGTTCCCCATAGAAGATGTCAAATTATTAATGTGGTTCTCCTAAAAGATAATACAACATAGTGCAGCGTTACTAAACAAATCAGCTGGAAAACACTTTGAATGACATCAAATGAGAGAAATGTGAAATGCCGGAAAACAACAGATCAAATGAAAACACAATGATTAATGTATATATATATATATATATATATATATATATATATATATATATATATATATATATATCGCTAAGCACACCATGGAAATACTGGGAATACATGTATCTAGTACTGCAGGTTATTAGTGGGACTGTAACCAAGGATCATGTGTATTTCCACACGTCCTTATAGTGCACTGCCTCTTCAGAGATATACATTTAGTGTACCAGATCTTGATAATTAGTTCTTAACTCTTGACAAAAAACAGGTGAAAACAGTGAGGAAATTAACCTGTTTTTTTGTTTTTAAACAGACATTTGAAAATATTGTCACACCTGAGATGCAGAGCAGTTATAGCTTATAGGTACACTGTGCTGTTTAGTTTACAAATGAAAGTATCAAGCCACCAAACCTTTCTAATTGTCTTTATGTTGTATTTTTTTTCAGACCTTAAGATGTTTAATAGCTCTGCAAATGTCCTAAAAACAAACTGCAAAAAGCCCGAAGGTACGAACACACAGAAATATATAATACAGAACTCGCTGTTCTCCTGGGCTTTCTTTTTTTAAATAATGACAGCACCCGTTTTATTAAAGCTGCATTACTCAGGGGAGCATTAGAAAAGCAGGATATAGAGAAGCACAAGGGTCCTTAAAAAACAAGATAACATTTTAACATTGTATTGTACTGTATGTCTTTATTTATATAACGCCATTAATGTACATAGCGCTTCACAGTAGTAATACACGTGGTAATCAAATAATTAACAGATAATAATAAATAACAGATCATGGCAATAAGTGCTTTAGACATTAAGGAAGAGGAGTCCCTGCCCCGAGGAGCTTACAGTCTAATTGGTAGGTAGGGAGAACGTACAGAGACAGTAGGAGGGAGTTCTGGTAAGTGCGTCAATATTTTCCTCCCTAAGAGGGTTGAACGCAGAAAAAAAAAAGTATCAGGTTAGTTAACCAGTGAAATGAATAGCAATTTAAAGGTACCGAAGAATACTATAAGCATATAAAAACATCTTTAGTGCAACTAAACCCATAGCCGGTGAAAGCTTGTGAACACTAAGGAGCCGCCTGAGATAAGGAGAAATGGACAGCCATGCAAATCCTTCATTATTTATTTTTCTTTTCAATTGAAAAGAATGGTAATCTAGAGCAGGGGAGCTCAACTCCAGACCGCAAGCCCCCTCAACAGGTCAGGATTTCAGTCAAAGACTGAGCCTCTGATTGAGCCACCTGTGCTGAAGCAGGGACTGATTGAGCCACCTGCACTGAAGCAGGGATATCCTGAAAACCTGACCTGTTGGGGGGGATTGAGGACTGGAGTTGAGCACCCCTGATCTTGAGATTAACAAGCTACTAATGCCCAAATATCACAGTGACTTTTATTAGTTCTCAGCATCTTTTTGAAGAAGTTTAAGAGTTTAATGACCCTCATCGGCCCTAGGACCTCATCATACCGATCACCTGCCCTTCTAAAGCTCAAGGCAGAGGTATATGTCCCCATGGAGGTGGCTCTTGCATGATTCCCCTCTGCCTGCTGCGGTGGGCTTTCCTTTCTTCTCAGCTCTCCTTCCACCTATCCCACGTGGATTGTAACCTCAACAGTAACTGCATTCTTCCCGACTCAAATGTGGTGTTAGGTTTCCCCGGCCAATGGTTCCCTTGGCACAGATTTCGTCTGTGCTCCTGTGCTGACACAAGACCCCTTTTGACTTCTCCTGAATGCTGAAGAACAGAATTGTAACAGCTGTAGTGTTTCTGACAACTAGATAAGGGACTTGTGAGGTCCTCAAATGTAATGTACTAGCTACTATGGAGAACCCATGATAATATATTAAAATATATAATTACTTGCAAAAATAGGGAATGCCAATCTGTTTTAGAAGAAAAAGTCCACACAATGCGCACCAGGGATTAAAATAATATCATTTATTAATAAATATTTCACTGAGGGGATCCAACCCCACCTCAGTTATAAAAGGTCACACAGCTAGGTTCAGTTACAATGAACATGAACCCTAGGATATACACTAATTACTCTAAATCCATTAACAGCATAACACACAATAAAATAAAAAACGGAATTGAAGAGACAGTGTTAAATGAATAAAACAGAACAATTGATCCTGAATTGATCCTGAATTGACTGATATATAATTAAACAACTATCTAAGACTGGCAGGGGGAGACGAAGACTCACACTGAAGCCTGACGAAGCACGTAGTGTGAAACGCGTAGAGGTCACTACAGGTCATCCTGCGCGTGTTGCTGACGGGCTGACACGGCGCCTGCAAGAAGCCCAGGCGGTGGTTCCATCTCTGCGGTGACGTGATCCGGATCTCCATACGTTTGCCGCGGACCCGCCTTTGGCTTCAGTGTGAGTCTCCGTCTCCCCCTGCCAGTCTTAGATAGTTGTTTAATTATATATCAGTCAATTCAGGATCAATTGTTCTGTTTTATTCATTTAACACTGTCTCTTCAATTCCATTTTTTATTTTATTGTGTGTTATGCTGTTAATGGATTTAGAGTATTTAGTGTATATCCTAGGGTTCATGTTCATTGTAACTGAACCTAGCTGTGTGACCTTTTATAACTGAGGTGGGGTTGGATCCCCTCAGTGAAATGTTTATTAATAAATGATATTATCTTAATCCCTGGTGCGCATTGTGTGCACTTTTTCTTCTTGTATTCCGGGGTGCCCCCCCCCTTTTTGGGGGGGGATCACCTTGTTCTGGGAGCTGTTCGGGGAGACGCTCCACACACATGCAGCAAGGGGACTTTTATTCCAATACTTCATATACCTGCAGCACGAGCGCTGAACATTCTATATTATCTCCAATCTGTCTTAGACATACATGGACGTTACTTTTACTCGACATTAACACTTTTAAAATATTGCTATGGCTTCTACGTATACCACTGGTTTTCAGTGTACAAGTGTAACCTATACCATGTGTCTGCATTTTGTAACTAAGAATATAACATATGTTGCATGGGATTCAATGGATTTAACAGCATATCACCCAGGGCCACACCTGTCCAAAGCAGCAGATATATAGATGTAGCAAAGGTTATTGTTCCGGCAGCGCGTTAACCTGGGATATTCTTTGTTATTACTGCTAGTAAATCCTATGGAATATTCTGCATCATATTAGGATATTCTTTGGTATCACTAGGGGAAGTAAAGCCTGCTACAGTAAATCTGTATGTACTACAAATATTTCTTTTTATACTGACGCATTTTACCTTTTTTTGTCATGAAACGCATCAGAGCAGGAAGCAAAGTGTCTGCCTTACAAGTAAAGAACAGTAGAAAATCCACAGTGCACGAATATATCAGCAAACACTTCTATTCTATGTTCTCTCAACTTCCCATTTTATTGTTTTATTTATTTATTTTTTAGCACGTTCTTGTATAGCGCTGCTAGTTTTACATTTAGTTTTGCATTTAGTGCGAGAATATACTCTCGCTGTGAGACATTATTCTGAGTGCAAAGGTGTGACCCCCCATTACATATGTACTGTACAACCATCAAAAACAATATGAAATAAAATACTTTTAGATGTTTAGGTCTGTAGATAAAACAGTAGTGCTACACCGTATGTCCTATTATCACACTTTTACAGATGGTGATAGAATAGTTGCTCTTTAACAAGTTTCAGGTTGTTTTTGCTGGGTCTCCAAAAGCCTCGTAATTCTTCACCTGTTAAATTATATTGTCCCCTTTCCTTTGTAAGATATTTATATAGAGGCATTCTGAATACACTCATATGGCTTATTAAGTACAGTACATGCTAACCTGTCGTATGGTGGATACTATTGTAGCTCTAAATTGTGCAGTATGCCAGAATGTAATGCACGGTAAGTATACACGGTACAAAGTGACTGTGAGTCAAAGACAGCAGCGTGTGTCAGTGTCACGGGAGAACAGCACTTTTAACACCTTAGTACCCGGATCATTTTCTGAGTTAAATTATTGTTGCACTAAGGCAAATAGCGAAATACATTTTTTTAAATTAATTTAAGAAGCGAGGCTCCAAAAAGTAACCAGATTCAACGATAGTCACGGGAGACTAGGTTTATTGTACACCTTTACCAGGATCATTCATTGACCAAGACAAGATAATGAAATAAATTGGAGTTTATTCACAGACATAGGCATACCCACAGTGAACACAAAATACAGAAGAAAAGCACACTTACTGGGGGTCGAAAACTAGACTGTTCTAGTTGCAGGGAACTCTAAATGTATTTACTTATTTATAAAATGTTTTACCAGGAAGTAATACATTGAGCTTTACCTCTCGTTTTCAAGTATGTCCTGGGCATAGAGTTAAGATGACAAATAATACATCGTTACATAAGTGAGCTGGGTATACATTATATACAAGACATTGCATGCACAGTAAGAGATAATATATGTTATAGGCGTATGTAACAGTTACAGACCAGATTCAAATGTGAGACAGCTTTAGTTTTGAAAGAATTTAGACTGTGAGAGTCTCCGGTAGATTGTTCCAGTTTTGGGGTGCACAGTAAGAGGGGGAGGAGTGGCCGGATACTTTGCTGAACCTTGGGACTATGAACAGTCAAGAGTTTTACCCTGACTGGGACTTAGCCCGAATACTCTGGTTACCAAATTGTCGTGAAGTTCCACACGCCACCGCTCCCTTCTCTTCTGAGAACTTGGACTCTTTCTGACCGGGGAATAGTACTAAAACTCCTGGAAATAAAATCGTCTTGTAGTTCCAGCCACGACCGCTATGTTCGATTGTTAGAAATTGGGCACTAAAAACCGGACCTAGAAACTTTTTGGCGGGTTTCTCAGTTTAAAAACTGAAGCCGGTGTTCTGCTATTCGCGCAAGAGCATCTTTGAAAAGCCCGCATGCACTTCTACCGCTGGAAATCTCAACCCTGATTGGCTCAGAGTTTTCTTATAGTATTTTGGGCTCCATTCACAAAATACTATAGCCAATCAGCGCCTGGGAACTTTCTCAGTAGCCAATCTGAGCCAAACCAGTCTAGAAATTCGGGTCAGCGGGAAATCTGAAATTGCCAAGGGACATGCACATGCTTGCCACCTCCATCGCTGGCTATCTCATGCCACAGCGGGGTCAGGCTCCTCCAGGTCTGGCAGAACAAATGGAAGCCCGGACAACTTCCATTGTTCCCAGGATGTGGGTACTTGAGCCCTTCCCTGCCACCCAAATGGCTTTCACACCTCCAGCATACTCTGCTACTTTGAACTCCGATGTCCACTAGACTTACTGGCACCAACTTGGTAGCCCTGACAGTCTGTGTGAGCTTTGATTCCGAAAGTCCCAGCTCATATACAGTGCACAACAGTACATAACAGCATTAAATAAAAATTCACTTGTAATACTTTCCTAAGTCTCTGGGTATGGGGAATAGAATAGAAAGCTGCACTTTTTTTTTCTACTAGCCTTTATTCCCCACACACTATCTTTAGACTTAAACTGGACTCTGAGAGTCCCCTCACAACCTCATATATGGTTGGAGCACCCATCAACCCCAATACAGATTCAGGGTATTAACTGGGTATCCCCCTTAACCTAGGGACCCCTTGTAGTTATAGGGACACTTTTCATCTCTTTGCCCCATTTAACTTTCTGGGCTATGCTGAAGCGGGGAACCCTAGCGGTGAGTCGCAATCTTTATTGTCGCAAATTACAGGTTATGCATCTACAGTTACTGGGCTCAAGAGCTGACACTCGAACCCTTATACACGGATCAGAAGTAACCAGAACAGGGCTTGACCTTTATTAAAAGCCTGGTTACCCCCTCACCGTCACAACGATGTATGTAATTTCAGATTGTTTGCATTTTGTCTTTGAAATTCCTTCATGCTGGGCTGAAGCTGAAAGTCTGGCCAGCAGTTGCGAAAAAACAAATTCCCCTTCGCTGCAGAGAAGTCTGTGTATTAGAATGCTATAATAGCAACCTGTCAAATCTAATGAACCCCTGTGGGTGAGTTGTCTTGAACGTGTTGCTTACCGTGCATTCCAGACCTCTGCCGAGCTGAAGAGCTTAACTTTAAGTCCATGCTGTACCTTCTATTAACTAACAACAAATGTGATCCCTAATAATACCAGGCTGTTATACCATCACTCTGCTTCAAAGTATCTTACCCTAGAGTTACATTCTCTGGGGTGGTAAGCAGTGGCCATAGCACAATTTAAGAGCAGAGAAACAGTTCTTGAATGCCAAAGAACATGATTGTTTTCAACAAATGGGCCAAATTCTTCCGACTCCATTGTTTAACTATTTATAGTATTTACGTTATGACACATCAACTAGAACGAAAAAAAAGTTGGTTAGCTCTTAATATCATAAGTACTGGTGCTCCTTATCTCCTAATATTGCACTAAAATCTGTGTAAAAAATATCAGGTTGTATTTTCCCTTAGTTTTATGGGTATTCTCTAAACTAATTAAATGCAAAAGCAATGGCAGACCTTTAGCTCATTAACATAGAGAGAGAAACTACAGTATTTTAGTAGAGTCCCAATTGCTATATATACTGTATATAGCTCCCCTGAAACCTCCCTTCAAACAACACGTGCAGAGGCACCTGTCAGAAAAGAGCCCACCTGGGAGATATGCAAAGTATATTTTAATTACTCCTATTAGCATATCAAGAGAGGAAGAAAGATAATCAGCACTAACTTATATAAGTTCTAGCATAGCTCCGCGTGACGTTTGCTGTGTGGATTCCCCTCTGTTGATGGTATTGGCTCCTGAACAGAGGACAACCATATGTGGATACGAGTGTGACCGAGACACCGCTGGCAACATCTCCTTCCGGCACCCCCGACCGTGCGCAAGGTACAGGGGAGCAGGAAAGGTGCGGCGTCTATTCTCAAGAAAATAAGGAGGTAACGGATACAGCAGCCGCACAACTGAAGGGGACGATGGACTCTGCAAGGTTCAGAATGCGAGCAGGACTTCTAGCGAAGCGGAGAGCCAACTACCACACTCTGGGAAGCTATTACAAAATGCTGGTTTGAGCATACTGGTTGTAAGTGCAATATTGTTCTTGACCAAGTATTTCGTAATAAATTTATTGTGCCGTGATCTTTTTCTCTTTTTTCCATTGCATACTCTGAACACTCTGAATTTACTGGAGATCCATCCTGACTTGAGTAACCTCTTACACTCTGGATAGGAAGGGAACCTTAAATACAAGCCACATTGAATTTGTAAGTGTATGTACTTAATATAAGTGCTGTAGTGGGCATATAACCTGTATTTATATATTGTTGTCTTCTTTTTTATTTATCTGGATTATATGTAACATCTATACGTGGGTCAAAGCGTCGGAGGACTTCCTTCCTTCTATGTCCTGGGATGATACTGCTGATCAACTTGCATTCCCAGAAAAATACTTAAACAGTCTTACTCCAACCGGAATGCCTCCTCATGGACTGAAACTATAGTACAGTAGGAGCCGTTATCATGCTCCCTAAAATCCTAATGCCATTGAGAGGGCTATGTAATGGTACAAGACTTACTGTTACTCGAAACACAGGTAGTCAAAGCAAAAGTAATCGGTGCATCAAACTCGGACACGGTACTTATTCCAAGAATCTGACTGATTCCATCAGACACAAATTTACCATTCCGTTTCAAATTAAAACATTTTCCCATACGATTGGCTTTTTCTTTAACAATCAATAAGTCACAATGCCAAACATTTGATAAAACATGCCTTCACCACCCTAAACCTGTTGTTAATCAATTATATGTTGGTCTACCAAGATTCAGATCATTTTGATTCACTTAGTGTAGTGTCAGAAAAGAACCCAGAAATTGACAAATGTGTCTTTAGATAATTCTTTGATTAAGAATTATAAGTAAAACATATTTTTTTAAGAAATGCATGAATGTTTAATTAATAGCCTTTAAGATTTACTACTGTAGATTAGCATATGTGATGCTGGGTATAGCAAGTTCAGTACAGGCATACCCAGTTTGAGGACACTCACTTTAAGTACACTTGCGAGTAAGGACATATCGCCCAATAGGCAAACGGCAGCTCGCGCATGCGCCTGTCAGCACGTCCTGAACAGCAATACCGGCTCCCTACCTGTACCGAAGCTGTGCGCAAGCGGGGAGTCTATAAAGCCTGTTACACATGTGTTATTTACATCAGTTATGCACGTATATGACGATTGCAGTACAGTACATGCATCAATAAGTAGAAAAAGTTAGTGCTTCACTTTAAGTACATTTTCGCTTTACATACATGCTCCGGTCCCATTGCGTACGTTAATTCGGGGTATGCCTGTATATATCACTTCAAATCTCCCTCCAAATAAATTAGGGAGAGATGCCTGCACACTTAAGGTACCCTGGAAGATATGCTAATTGTTTTGCAAAGTATAAATAAATGAGTGCCATACCACACTACGGTACACTTCCTAAAAGGATTTCCATACCAACTCTATAGAGTTCATAAGCCTAAGGCACCAAATGACTGGATTGGTGTATTTGTGTCAGACCCAACAGGACTAGAACCCACAACCACTGCTTTATCTTGCCACAGATCTAGCAGTCAAAGCTAAACCAGTTGATTGGTAGCATCACTGTCACATCATACTTCGTATTGAACTGCTCACTGCTCACACGTGTAGCTAATACAGCGATTCACAGGTTTCTCGGGTGTACTGCATAAGGAACATTAACTGTCAACCAGGAAGTGGTCTAATTTTAAAGGAAGCATTAGGCCCGGGCCATAGAGTTGTGGGGAGAGCGGAGGCGCGCTAACGCTGAGGCTCGCCTGCTTCAGTTAGCACGATTGCACGGACTTGCAGGCGAGCCAGCGTGCGCGAAGGGAGCTGGGGGGGGAGGTGGTTGGAGGCGGGGCAGTGACGTCGCTGGGCCAATCACCCGCGACTCACTGACGTCAATGTCACGGCGCCGACGTCACGGCACCGTGACGTTGACGCTGCTGAAGGCTGATTGGAGGTTTTCAGCCGACAGCGCGCTGAAAAACAGCTTGGCACTCAGCTGAAAACTCCAAAGCCTGAGCACGCCTGCGGACGCTCGCGCGAGCCTCCTCTCAAGGCATCCTCATTGAGGATGCAGGGGCTCAGCGCTGAGCGTCCGCACGCCTCAGCGATGCTTGTCCATCTATGGACGCAGCCTTAGGGAGGGAGCTACTACAGGTATGATCACTCATTTGGTGCTACATGACGGATATGCACAAAGTTTGCTACGGTGTAACAGAACAGGGACACACATATTTTCACTGTGCCATCTGTCAGAGTGCGAGACACATGCTCAATTGAACTACTTTATTTTACAATAAATACAACTCTACAAACTGCAGGAAGTGAGTCTGCTGGTTTTCCAAGGCTCACAATGTGTTATTTGGTTGACTACTTAGTAAAAATGGGGTATGGTGTCAGACTCAACTCGATCAGATGTTGAACAAACACAACCTCTGTTATTCAGGACAACAGCTCTAGCAGTGTGAGCTAAATCAGCTAATGGCTAGCATCACTGTCACAGCACACTTAGTTTTCAGCTTTACTTCTCATTGAGTTATCATACCTGTACAGAGCACTTTAACCTTCTGGGCTAGAGAAAGATACAGTATCTAATAAGCAGTCTTCTGCCATGACACCTTCTGGCGCGAGAAGACATCTTATAGCCCATTTATTTGAATAGGCTGTAATGTATTTCAGCCCCAAAGTTGCATTATGGAAATAAACTGCTTAGTAAATATGGCCCACTATCATTATCCTTTATAATTTATTTATTTTTATTTATTTATTTATAAAATGTGTTACCAGGAAGTAATACATTGAAAGTTACCTCTCGTTCTCAAGTATGTCCTGGGCATACAGTTAAGATGACAGATACATGGTTACAATACATAATATTAGAAGTATTAAATGAAGTCGCACCCTCACTTTGTTATATTACTTTCTCTCTGCATCTGCTTTATCTGCTGTGCTTCCCCATGTTTTTACTTGTGTGTGTCAAAAAACCTGTGTTTTATTTAATCTCACCTGGCCTCAGTAACGCCTAGCCCTCAGTACATACCATATTATTACTTTGTGCTTGAAGTCTTTTCAGGGTTACAATCAGCGAAATAGATATCCCTTGGAGTAGTGCTATGTGCATTACTGTACCTGCCAGCTGGTCTAGCTCACAATCGTAGAGTTACTGCCTAGAAGAGCAGTGCTTGTGGGTTCTAGTCCTCTATGGTCTGACAGTAGTACACCATTCCAGTTACTTGGTGCCTTAGGCCAGGTCCCCACTGGCAACTGCAGCGCCCGCTGTTGGGGACGCTGCAGGGACAATAGCCGCTGCACAATGGGACCGGGCCCGCTGCGAGAGGTTGGCGCTGCACTCTGCTGACAGTGACTCCTGCTCGTAAGAGAATAGTGATCAGGAGTTGCGACGGAGCGCTAAGCCACGCCCCCGGCGGTTCAGCCAATGAGGGCGAACCTGCCGGGTGATGTCACGGCCGCACCCCCATCCCTCCCGTCATGCCCCCCCCCCTGTCTTTTGGTCTGCAGCTCCCTGCAGACCAGGGGAATCGGCTGCATGCGCCGCCAGCCTCGCTGACGCCATGCAGCGCAGGTACTGTGGCCGCAGCCTTAGGCTTACCAACTCTATATAGTTGGTATGGAAATCCCTTTAGGAAGTGTGGGATGGGACACATTTAAATATACTTTGCATAACTATTAGCATATATCCCAGGTTACCCCAGGTGCACTCCTTTTTATTGGGAGGGAGGTTTTATGGGATATAGATACAACTGGACACACGTCTATATTGAAAGTTACTCTTGCTGGATTTGGACCAGTTTTCCCACCTCTAGTTGCTGCTCTCGGCTGTCACTGCCAACGAACGAAAACTATGATGTTCTGAAATATAACAGGAAATGTTGTGTCATCACTAAGACTAGAGCGAAAAGGACTTGCAAATATCCACATCTTGCAGGAAATATTGAAAAATACTATCTTTGGGATGCTCTGATGCTACACCATCACGGTCTTGTACAAACGCATATACAGACCGATCCAATGGACCAAGAATCCTAGAGATGAATCTGCAATATAGAATGGAATTGCCCTTGCTTTTCATATAGAACCTCACATTGAATATGTCATAGTGCAAATCCTTTCATTCCATGTTTATGTAGTACAATTGCAAACACTGTATAGTTGCAAATGTAGATAATCACATCCTCAATACAGTTACTGTAGGTCATTGGGGAAAAAAATGCATCCCATTTCAGTGGCGTCCATAACAGTTCAGCGTTGAGGAATAAATACTCACAACCTTTTTGGCACAGTGCATTATGATTCTTCTATAAGGCATAGTTTGTCGAGCTACACTCAATTGCTCACAAAACAAATGAACCGCGATGTTTCAGGACCCCCTGGCTCCTTCGTCAGGCTGACAGTAAACCGAAGGATTCATATGATGATATATTCAGTGGGAGATTCTTTGTGAAATGCAAGGAAAAATCTAGTTTTTATTGAAGATTCATCTGTAGGGTTGCCGGTCTATTGGATCTGTCCTCACTAAGAATAATGAGGCTAGCTACATATGTATTTTTCTCCCCAAACTCATTACTCATCATAACATAATTCATTAGAAGAATATAGTATTGATTAGCTAATATGCATAGTTATAATTTAGCAGAGGTTGAACCTGATAGAAATATGTATATTTTCAACCTAAGATACAATGTTACTGTGTGTACTGTATATAAAAGTTTAATTTCCCCAAATACAGGAAATTGCAACGCATCTGTAAAGTCCATACATGTTTGTATGTAATCCATCTGTTTTGTGTCTTTAACAAAGCAAAGAACACAGTATATTGTACTTATTGTGTGCATTTTGCTTGAATAATTCAGTACTTGAGAGATGTATCCAATACTGCATCTATACTTTAAGCATTTCACCAGATTTATGACTAAGATGTTTGTTTGTTTCTTCTTTTCCTGATAAACATGAAATTACATATGAGAATCACCCACCTACAGTATAATCATGGAAGACGATCCGAGTATCCGATGCGAAGCACAGCTGTGTGAAAAAATGGGGGCTAAACACCAGCAAATAGGTTAAAAATAGCCTTTAATCCATGGTGAGTGAGGGGTACAAAAGAACACTTTGACGCGTTTCGGGAGACAATCCCTTTGTCAAAGAGATTGTCTCCCGAAACGCGTCAGAGTGTTCTTTTGTACCCCTCACTCACCATGGATTAAAGGCTATTTTTAACCTATTTGCTGGTGTTTAGCCCCCATTTTTTCACACATCTGTGCTCCGCATCGGATCCTCAGATCGTCTTCTCTGACACATATTGGCGTGACGCACGCATCCGGATGAGCTGCCACTAATGTGAGTACTCCATTCTCCCTATTACATTGAGGAGTTTATGACCATTTCTACAGTGCCACTCCAGGGTGTTTGTTCCAGTGGTATTATGGACGTGACCATGAACATATATACATAGGTCTGTCCTTATCACAGGGACTGTCATACATTCCACTCATATAGGAGATATATGCACCAGTCTCAAGAGTCTCACTAGGCTTTTATCAGAGCTCATTCCTACTTCAAGTGATATTCAATACTTAGAATCTGCATGTTCTATTTTCCATTTGTCTACTGAGCACCGATATTTGGGATCCGTTCCCGTCTACTCTACAGTATAATCATGATTGAAGAGCTATCATCCAATTGCGTTGAAGCTGGTAAATTAATCTACTGTATGCAGCGCGTGGCTAAAGTGGAAAAGCAGCATTGCTGTCTAGTCCACATAAGACAAAAATACCCAATGTTACAAAATATACAGTTAAATACTTCAATGTTAGTATTCTCAGGGTAATTTAATTAAACCCGTTGGCCAAAGCGTTATAAGCCTGCAGCCACTTCACGGCATGACCAGTATATATGCAGGTCCTAAGACTACCTGGTCCATATAATATTCATGTTCTAGTGAGTGGCTGAAAGTACACAGTATTTCATTTTAAACCTGCTTCAGTACATCGCTCGATCATGTTGTTTATCTTTAAGACATTGGAAGCTGTAATTAAATCATATATTAATAAGTCTCTTAAAGAGTTGGAGAAACAGAGTCATACATACAGTAACCTACAAAATGAAAGAGTTCCAATCTCACAAGTCCCAAAACGTGTCAATGAGCCCATATGGCCTTGTTCTTTTGTATGACAGGTTCATCACAAGACTGTAACGTTGCTAACAGCACTCCAGGAGACGGAGCCAAAGGGCAGTTGTCGGGAGTATAGTTTCAGCCCTTGGTCTGGGATTTGGTGCCTAGACGAGCAAGAATACTCAGGCCTCTGTTCCGGGATCATGGGTAAGGTGTGGCACCGTAGTCGGGGTCCCGGTTCCAAAGTCAGGGTAAGGTTTGGCAGCATAGTCAAGTTCATGGTTTCAAGGTCAGGGTAAGATGCAGCAGCGTAGCCTGGGTTATGGCTCCAAGGTCAGGGCAATGTTTGGTAGCATAGTTGAGGTCATGGTTCCAAGGTCAGGCAAGGTTTGGAAGCGCAGTCAAGTTCATGGTTTCAAGGTCAGGGCAAGATGCAGCAGCATAGATGGGGTCATGGTTCCAAGGTCAGGGCAATGTTTAGTAGAGTAGTCAGTGTCACGGCTCCAAGGTCAGGGCAATGTTTGGTAGCATAGTCGAGGTCATGGTTCCAAGGTCAGGGCAAGGTTTGGTAGCATAGTCAGGGTCACGGCTCCAAGGTCAGGGCAATGTTTGGTAGCATAGTTGAGGTCATGTTTCCAAGGTCAGGGACAAGGTTTGGTAGCGTAGTTGAGG
Source organism: Ascaphus truei (assembly GCF_040206685.1). Taxonomy (NCBI): domain Eukaryota; kingdom Metazoa; phylum Chordata; class Amphibia; order Anura; family Ascaphidae; genus Ascaphus; species Ascaphus truei. The sequence continues at coordinate 12,360,258 of NC_134483.1, forward strand.
TCATGTTTCCAAGGTCAGGGCATGTTTGGTAGCATAGTCGAGGTCATGGTTCCAAGGTCAGGCATGGTTTGGCAGCGTAGTCGAGGTCATGGTTCCAAGGTCAGGCAAGGTATGGTAGCGTAGTTAGGGTCATGGTTCCAAGGTCAGGGCAAGGTTAAGTAGCATAGTTGGGGTCACGGCTCCAAGGTCAGGGCAATGTTTGGTAGTGTAGTTGGGGTCATGGTTCCAAGGTCAGGGCAAGGTTTGACAATGTAGTCTGGGTCACGGTTCCAGGGTCAGGGAAAGGTATGGAAGCGTAGTCGGGGTCATGGTTCCAAGGTCCGGGCAAGGTTTAGTAGCATAGTCGGGGTCACGGCTCCAAGGTCAGGACCATGTTTGGTAGTGTAGTTGGGGTCATGGTTCCAAGGTCAGGGCAAGGTTTGACAGTGTAGTCTGGGTCACGGTTCCAGGGTCAGGGCAAGGTGTGGAAGCGTAGTCAGGGTCATGGTTCCAAGGTCAGGGCAAGGTGCGGCAGTGTAGTCAGTGTCACGGCTCCAAGGTCAGGGCAATGTTTGGTAGCGTAGTCGAGGTCATGGTTCCAAGGTCAGGCAAGGTTTGGTAGCATAGTCAAGTTCATAGTTTCAAGGTAAGGGCAAGATGCAACAGCGTAGATGGGATCATGGCTCCAAGGTTAGGGCAAAGTTTAGTAGCGTAGTCGGGGACAAGGTTCCAAAGTCAGGGCAAGGTTTAGTAGCATAGTCGGGGTCACGGCTCCCAAGTCAGGGCAAGGTTTGGTAGTGTAGTTGGGGTCATGGTTCCAAGGTCAGGGCAAGGTTTGGCAGTGTAGTCGGGGCCACGGTTCCATGGCCAGGGCAAAGTTTGGCAGTGTAGTCAGGGTAACAGTTCCAGTGTCAGGGCAAGGTGCAGAAGCTTAGTCGGGGTCATGGTTCCAAGGTCAGGGCAAGGTGCAGCAGCATAGTCAGGGTAATGTTCCAAGGTCAGGGCAATGTGCAGCAGCATAGTCGGGGTCATGTTCCAAGGTAAGGTGTGGTAGTGTAGTCAGGGTCAAGGTTCCAAGGTCAGGGCAAGAGAGAAACAGAATTCAAGTTGCAGCAGAGGTTCAGCAAGGCAAACTGTAACAAGATAACAGACGGGATTCAGGAACATAAGGAAAGACATATCTTGCTCGGTCAAAGGGCTGATCAGACTGCAGATCATTTATGGGTCTAGACCAGGTACAGACAATTACCAGCTGAATGAAGAAGTTAACTTCCTGTTTTGGTAGCCATGTTTGTGTACCCGTCGAGGTCAGAAGAGAGTCCATGTTGGTGAATCCAGGGACTGCTCACAGAGACATTCTTGTGCCGTCATTGGGGAACAGAACATTGTTCTATGTCTTGACATTTTTCATCATACAACAATTCTACTAAGGGGAAGGCATAGGCAGCAGATGAAAAAATGAAAACACAGGAAATGTTTTGCACTCTCATTTCTGCCTATTTTTTTATCATCAGAAATGATTGATTTGGGGCATTCTGGGGTGTTTTCTAAGTGTTTTATAAGTTTTTAATACACAAGATTTAAAGGGCACTTGCACCCCTGAAGGATCAGCCAAAGGTAGAGTATGTTTACAGCTCGTTTATGACTCTATGTCATAGAAGCTAAGATGCTTACCAGCAAATGTAATGTGATCCACTAGCTCTAGATGGGCGAGAGCAATTAATTATAGTTACAATAAGCACTGCAGATAATGAATCATTCAGTATTGTGCTGGCCTAATCACTCCCGCAGAGTTTAGCATGGTCTGTCTTTTAAATCCAGGGAAAAATCACTGCCACTACTTAACAGCTTAAAAGCTTACGGCAATATGTTACTTTTATGAACCAAACACTGTCCATTTATGAAATTCCTACTAGCTACTTCTGTAGCTATTTCAGTCTGCCCAAGAAAATGTGTATTGCTATAAGTTTCTATTTCACGGTTATAGGCTGATAAAGTAGAGAAACATGCTCCATTTCTGTAAACCGCTTCTGAGTTAGCAGGGAGAGATCTCATTATGAAAAAGCTACAGCTTGCTGTGCAAATTGATCCACCAATGATGTCAGAGTCCTTTATATCTGTTTATGGCCTGTTCATGAAAATGTCTCTCTCTCTATTTTAGCTACAGGGTAAATTCAGTTTCAGATATGCAGCTATACAGCAAACATCAAACAAAACATTACATGTCAGCTTGATGCCAAAGCAGAACAAACTGTTTAAGATATGGAAGGAGTACAGAGTCAGTGGGCATTTCATTTTTATACGGCAGTTGCTGTAGAATTTCACGGGGTCATGATAGGTATTTTAAGTACATAGTCAGGATCAAAATCTAACATTCATTCAAAATGTAATTTTCCAGCTACTCAAAAAATGCTATGGTTCTTATGTATGTCACAGTCTGACTTGGAGAAATAAATCAACAATGTAAAACTTTTAAGGACATAGTGTGTGTATTAAGGTTTCAAATCACAAAACACTCTAAGGAGTCGATTGGATTGGTTCTGTGAACAGCAACGTGCAGAATTGCACAATAAAAAGTGATCATGGCTATCACACTTTAGTAAGAGAAGAATACTGTCACGGCGCCAGAAAGAAAGTCACAGGATGGTATTTCTATATGGATGTACTATATACAACCGTCAGACGTCCTGAATGTAAAAATGTCCTGGCCACTCCGAAATTCATGGTGTGAGGGACGGTAGTCTCAGCACATGAAGAGAAACCAGTGAGAAGACATAGCATAATACTGTATGGTCAAAGGATTATAGCCTTATGATGCTTTTAAACATAGATGCCTCGGAGGTGTTATCAATTAAAGGAAAAAAATTCAATTGAAAATTAGGTGAAGTGAAAAAAAGATGCATTTAATAATATACTTTTAAAAAACAATATGACAATATAACAAAACAACAATTGGTGATCGGGGTGTCTGTCCAGTCTGCAAAAATTGAAATCCTACTTACAGGAAGCAGGTATAATATTCGCCTTTGGATATACTGTATATGTATAGTTGGGAGTTGTCATCTCTCGTCTCTGGCTGCTATCAAAACTAAATCCCCGGTGATGAGCCACGTTTGAGACCCGCTGGTTCCTAAGGACCCTCTCTGCAGTATCCAAAGCTTCTGCTTGTGCCTCACTGACTCGTTGTGCTCCCGCTCGAAATCTCGCAAGCATAGGTGGTAAGGAAAGCCGGTTCCGGCATATTTATTTGTTTATCAAACGTTTTACCAGGAAGTAATACATTGAGAGTCACCTCTCGTTTTCATGTATGCCCTGGGCATAGAGTTATAATGGCAAATACATAGTTACAAATACACAGCTACAATGAGTGAAAAGGGTTATACAGCACATTATATACAAGACATTGCATGCACAGTTAGAGATAATATATATTATAGACGTATGTAACAGTTACACACCAGATTAAAATATGAGATAGCTTTAGTTTTGAAAGAACTTAGACTGGCGGCGGCAGTGAGAGTCTCCGGTAGAATGTTCCAGTTTTGGGGTGCACGGTAAGAGACGGAGGAGCGGCCGGATACTTTGTTGAACCTTGGGACCATGAACAGTCTTTTCGAGTCAGATCTCAGATGATAAGTGCTGCATGTGGTAGGGGTGAGGCGCTTGTTCAGATAGATGGGTAGCTTGCCCAGAAAGTATTTGAAGGCCAAGAAAGGAAAAATGAAATTTGCGCCTAGTCTCAAGTGATGACCAGTCTAGTTCTTTAAGCATTTCGCAGTTATGTGTGTTGTAATTGCATTGGAGGACAAAGCGGCATGTTGAGTTGTAGAGGGTATCAAGGGTGCCAAGGTGATTTTGGGGTGACGAACCATATACTATGTCCCCATAGTCTATAATTGGCATTAGCATCTGCTGTGTGATGCACTTTCTGACCAGCAGACGTAGGGAGGATTTGTTCCTAAATAGTACACCTAGTTTGGCATAGGTTTTGGTTATCAGGGTATCAATGTGCAACCCAAATGTTAAATGGAGTCAAAACATATGCCCAAATATTTGAAACTAGTAACAGGGGCTTGGATAGTATTAGAGTTGGTTCTGATCTGTAGTTTCTTCATTGGAAGCTTTAGAAATTTAGCCTTGGTCCCAAATACCATTGTTACAGTCTTTAGAAACAGTTTGTTTTGGAAAATCCAATTTTCATGTCTCAAAAAGTCAGACTGAAGTATGTGTTCAAGGTCGGAGAGGCTATGGCTGTGTGCATACAGGATTGTGTCATTCGCATACATGTGTATTGAAGCTTCCTTACAAGCTGTGGGAAGATCATTAATGAACACTGAGAAGAGTTGGGACCCAGAACAGGGCCTTCCGGGACACCGCAGGTGATATCCAAGGGGTTGGAGTTAGTGCTTAAGATAGACACAAGTTGGGAGCTACCTGATAGGTAGGAATGAAATCAGTTTAAAGCATGCTTCCCTATTCCAGAGTATTGGAGTTTATTTAGCAAGATAACATGATCAACTGTATCAAAAGCCTTTGCAAAATCTAGGAATATTGCACCAGTGAGTTGTCCCAGTTCCATTCCACACTGAATCTCATTGCATACTTTTAGGAGGGTAGTTACCATGGAGTGTTTGGGGCGAAAGCCAGATTGGAATTGGCTAGGAAAATTTGTCTTGGTATAGTAATCGCTTAACTGGGAGTAAACACATTGTTCCATGTACACTACCGACACACTTAATCCGAGCAGGGCTAGTTCCGCAAGCCGGGGGATGCCCCGGCTTGCTAGCCCCACTCCCTCGGCGTGCCGCGCGTCACCGATGCGTGGTCACGCGTCATCGGGTGCCAGCGCCCCCTGCACGCGCGTCCAGGTCTCCCCGAGGGAGCCCTGGTGTCCCGCGATGTGGGGGACGGCGGCAGGGGGTTCCGGGGGACCCGGTGGACCCGGCAGCGGGAGGGAGAGCGCCCCGATCGGAGGGCGCTCTTCCGCTGCTTCGGCGCGCGCCCGGCACCCTCCGGCGTGCGCCAGGTTACTGCTGCGGCCGAGAACGGGCAAATGCTCGAATAAACTCGGCCGCAGCAGTAGTATTGGTAGAAGAGAGATTTACCTGTAGTTTGTGGCAGTGTTTTTGTCCCCACTTTTGAAGATTGGGACAACTCTGGTAATTGTCCAGGTCTTAGGGATATGGGCTGCAGACAGGATAGAGATGATTAGGGAAGCAAGTGGATTGGCAATGGCTATGGCTCCTAGGAACTTTTATTGTAGTAGGTCAGGTCCACATTGGCCGCTTAGTTTTAATATGAGGAGCATTTGTGTAATCTCCTCAAATTGAAAACTGTGGGCAGTGTTGGGAGAGGGTGGTGCTATAGAGGTTCTCCCAGAATGAGGTCCATGTATGTAGTTTGGGTGGCGTTTTACTAATAAGTTAGTAGCACACACGGAAGGAGGGCCCCCCATACTCTTATTCTGCATAGTGGAGCATGGGTATCACAGAGTTTTAAGAACTTGGATTGGAAATTGTCGAGCTCAGAATCGGGGTCGGGAATTAAGCCGAGTCTGTACCAAGAGCAGCTGGTAAGGTTAGCCAGAAACGTTTGTGGGTTCAAGTTTCTAAATGTTCTAGTAAAGAGAACTTTAGGGCTCGATTGAGGCAGTTTAATTTTACTTACACAGCACACTATTGAATGGTCACTGAAAATGTCAGGAAGAATGCCAGAGGATTGGATTCTGCTGGGATTTGAGGAGAGAATCCATTCAAGCAAGGAATGGTTGTGCGATTTCAGCTTTGTCTATTTGGGTTGGGAAATTAGTTGCGTCAGGGTAAGTGACTTGAATTGTGTCTGGATTTTGTTGTTTTTAGGGTCGGGCCAATTGTAGTTGAAATCCCCAAGAGCTAGCAGCTCACTCTTCTCGTTCTGAGAGGAAATTGAACCAATAAACTGGATGATATGAGTCAGGGATTGTAGTGTGGCTTTAGGGGGTTGGTAGATTGCGGAAAGAAGAACGGGCTTAGAAAAGGGGAGGCAGATTTTGACAAGTAGGATTTCAAAAGAGGAAAAATATGGAAAGTCAGCTGAAGTGTATGTCCGGGTGACTGCTGTCAATGCTTGGGCATATCCTGATGTCAGTTCTCTTGGCACGGGTGCCCTTAGTCTCCACTTCAGTGATTATACTGTACTGTACCTTCTTGATTAGTTTATCCTTACAAGGGCCCAACCTTACTCAACAAATATCTGAGTGTTTCACCAATGGGCATGGGGTAGCCAATAGCTATTGGTAATGAGGACCATTCACTTAAATTGTCACTGACGATAGATAATGGCTATCACACTTGAATTATTAAACCAGCCTATAATTAATATTATACATACAATATATTTATTATATGTGATAATAATACAGACAATGTCTCCTGAATATATAATTGGTAAAAAAAAAAACATTACATGTATACCACGTTTACTAAAATAAATACATTCCTATTTATTAAACAAATGTTTTTTTCAACTTTTTGGTGCAGAATTTAAGGACTTGGTTTGCCTCAATTTGGCAGTCCAGAGACGTTTCAGAAGTCACCCTCCCCCCCAAAAAAACACCCCAAAAGGAAACCACATAAACTATGATAGTTTAAACACACATAAACACACTTATCTCTACCTTTCCTTTTTTTCAAAAACGTAATTTTCTTCTGTGTTTTTAGCCGTTTATTATTTTCACCGACATCAGCTCTTATCGGGCAAGTTCAGTTGTCATTTTACCCCCCCCGTGAGGCAAGATATCAGGAACTGATATCTCCCGATTTCCACTGCAGAATTAAAAAGGCAGGATTGCTCCAAACCGCAGTAAAGCGGACTTCCCGACGGTAAAAAGAAAGGAGACTTCCGACGCGGTGAGCGAATTGCTGCATTAAGATGTCCCAATGCACCGTATGAAAGTACTGTAATGTGAACCTAATTTACAGCTTGGTGTCCATAGGATGAGCTAGGGAGGAGTTATCAGGACCAGCATTATAAGGGGATGTACAGTAAGTATCAATCATTGGTTTCAAATTTCCTAGCCACAACAAATGTCACCGGTATCTACTATATATTTGTGAAATCACTGTATGTCTGCGTCCC
>NC_134483.1:13072352-13082846 GCF_040206685.1 Ascaphus truei
GACGCAAGTATCTGCATCAATCCTGTAATTACATTATCTGCCACGCAGAGCTGTGGTCGGAGGATCTGGGGACTGTGTGTCAGTCACATTAATGGGCTTTAATGTAGCAAAAGCAATGGTTTGGGGGAAGCTAATGTCACGTTCTAACGGCAATGTTCCACGAAATCGCAGTACCACGGGCTTCTGTGGCACCTTCATGTCTCCTACACAGCGGTGGGAATATTATTACAAAGTGTTGCTCCGGTTCTTATTTTCTAAGCGCGATCCTTCTACGCGGGGGGGGGGGAGCGGCGTGTTCTGTCATTTATTTACTTTAGTTTAAACTAATCTTTTCTTCCACCCCGTCCCCCTTTTCTTCCACCCCGTCCCCCTTTTCTTCCACCCCGTCCCCCTTTTCTTCCACCCCGTCCCCCTTTTCTTCCACCCCGTCCCCCTTTTCTTCCACCCCGTCCCCCTTTTCTTCCACCCCGTCCCCCTTTTCTTCCACCCCGTCCCCCTTTTCTTCCACCCCGTCCCCCTTTTCTTCCACCCCGTCCCCCTTTTCTTCCACCCCGTCCCCCTTTTCTTCCACCCCTGTCCCCCTTTTCTTCCACCCCTGTCCCTCTTTTCTTCCACCCCTGTCCCTCTTTTCTTCCACCCCTCTCCCCCTTCTTCTCCCCCCCCCCACCCCCCTCTCTCTGATTTCGAAGCATAAATACAATATGACGCCGCTCCAAAATATCGAGCCAATCGCTTTCATTCCGTGTTTAATACAGAGTTGTTTGCTGTCGGGTGCACTTTGACCTCCGGCCGGAACTGACCTCTCCCCCCCTGGCCTCTCTAGGTTTGGATTATGAAGTCGCCTTCTCCAAGATCATCATTGAGCTGAGGAAGAAGCACCCGGGACACATCCTGCCGGACGAGGACCTGCAGTGGGTGTTTGTGAACGCGGGGGGCTGGATGGGGTCCATGTGTCTCCTCCACGCCTCCCTCACAGAGTACGTGCTGCTCTTTGGGACGGCCGTGGACACCAGCGGTCACTCAGGTGGGAGCAGAGCCACTTCTGCACGTCCGTTGTATGTTGCTGATTTTTGTTGTGGGGGGGGGGTAGATACTCTAATATAGGGGTGGTCAACTCCAGTCCTCAAGGGCCCCCCAACAGGTCATGTTCTCTAGATATCCCTGCTTCAGCACAGGTGGCTCAGCTATGAGCTATGTCTTCAACTGAGCCACTGATTGAGCCACCTGTGCTGAAGCAGGGATATTTGGAGCCACATTTACTAGAGTGCCACTCTATAATAACACCGTTGCACTTTGAGGCTAATGAAACAGAAAAAAGTGCCACCTGACCTCCGGTTACAGAAGTAATGTGTTAAGTGCCTGAGTGCTTTCAGTGTCCACCGCGCTTTACATAGAGTACAAATTCCCTGCCCCGTGGAGCTTACAATCTGTTTTTGGCGCGAGAGGCACAGGGAGATAAAGTGACTTTCCCAAGGTCACAAGGAGCCGACCCTGGGATTTGAACCCGGTTCCCCTGCTGCACACTCTGGGTTATTTGACTTTTTATCCTCCGACCTCAAGTAAGGGCTGAGGTTTCTAAATTCTCCACAAACGAAGCATACAATCAAACCCGCCGCCTCTGCCTAAACGTGGGGTCCCCGGAGACAGAAGAGGCATATACACCTGGAAAGCCGATTCTATGCCCTGTAACTACATACTGGGTTATGTTTGGGGGGGTGGGGGTTCATTAAGTTGACCTCACTACCTTTGGCAGCGACCCTGACCACGTTGGACGGCATTTGCAGGGTGCCATGTTTCAAAGATATGTTTTTTGGACCTCGATATACCTCTAAAACGAGCGTTTCTGTAAGACTTGCCCCTCCGACGTGTAAAAGCTTGACAGACCCCAAAAATGACCCTTGTCCCTTCCTGTCCCCGCTGTGCTGCAGGTCGTTACTGGGCGGAGATCTCCGACACCATCATCTCAGGGACTTTCCGCCAATGGAAAGAAGGGACGACCAAAAGTGAAATCTTTTACCCCGGTGAGTGTGTGCGGTTCTCCGGGGGGGGGGTGGCCTGTCTGAGAGAGGGGGGGGAGGTGCCCCTGGCTGGGGTGGGGGAGGTGCCCCTGGCTGGGGTGGGGGAGGTGCCCCTGGTTGGGAGGGGAGTGTCCTATCATTACTCCTCTTTAGTTGCTGTTCAACCTTCTAAACCAGGGCTTGTTTTGGGGTTCTGCTGGAGGCCCCCCAGGATTCCCTGAGGCCCAAACCCAATGATCGTTTGGAAAGGTTTTCAAATGTCATATTATATACTATAACACAAAGCTGTTGGTTTATCGGGTAGAGGGGGGAATCGCTCTCTCCCGGGCACTATAGGGGGGTCCTGAGCCCGTGTGAGGACTGCGCACTTGGTAACTCCCCAAACTGCACCTTGGCGTGGGGAGTACCTGTCAATTATCGCAGGATCTTCCAAAGTCGCTTTCCATTTGTGCCAGCAAGGCATTGTGGGACGTGACTTCTGAAGTTCCTGCAGAGCGTGACAGCTATCCCCCCCCCCCCCTGCCGTCTTCACACACTAAGAGACAATTTTGAGCCTTGTGTGTGTTCTCTTCCCCCCCCCCCCCCCCCCCCCCCCGCTCCCCTTCCCACGAGCTCAGGACACTACTGCCTGGGATCGGTCACCCAGAATTATTAGCGATTAGTCTGAGTAGCAATAAGATTTATTCATTAGAGGCTCGCGGAACAAATATTTTCTAGCAAGAGGTGCACAATGTAATAAGTCTACCCGCTCACCTAGAAAGTATAGAACTAATTAATAGAGCACAGCAATAGTATCCTTACATACATTACATGGGGTAACCGCCATCATAAATCTCACATTTTGTGGGGGCTATTTCTTTGTCATACGCCGGTAATAGTTTTTAAAACTACCTTCCCCTCTTCCGGCCCTCTAATAATCCCCCTCTCCCCCTCTCTGTAGGAGACACCATCCTGCACAATTTTGGGGAGGCCACGTCCGTGCAGTGGAGCTCCGGGACGTGGATGGTGGAGTACGGCCGCGGTTTCATTCCCTCCACTTTGGGTTTCGCTTTGGCCGACACAATCTTCAGCACCCAGGACTTTGTCACCATGTTCTACACTGTCCGGGTCTACACCAAGGGACTTCTCCTGGAGACCAGCACCTACCTAAGCGGGCTGGGGATCTTCTAACCGGTCTGACGCCTCCGTGCTGCCTCCATCCCGCCATTTTACTTCACACACTTGCTGCGATGGGAGGGAGGGACTGTGACATGTTGCAGGCCCTTCTGGCAGCTAATGGGTTAAAGGCAGACTGTAGCATTATTAGCCTTTCATATACGGTACCCACTCCATGAGAATCCATTGTTCTCAAACAATTCTAGGGCACTCATTCAGCTCAGGTTCATTCAAAATGGCTGCTCTCTGGCTTGTTCAAAATGGCTGCTCTGTCAAATTGGGGTCTTGGAGGGTGAAAAGAACGTGTGCTCTGTGTAAGAGCTGGGGTAAATGGGGTCTGAGCTGAAATGGTGAAGAGGACTGTCTCTTCTTTAAGACACCTGGAGCCGCCATGTTGGATTTTTGACGATGGGTGGGCACGGCTGAGGTGCGTTTGAATTTGGTGATGCCTCCTGTTCCTCCTCCTGGCACAAACCCGCCCCCTTTATCACCGCCAGGTTTAGGAGCTGTAGTTACCGGAAGCATAATTAGTGAATCTCTGTGTCCCGCAGCCTTAGTGGCTTAAAAGGGGCAACCTACCCGTAGACCAAATGACTGACACATTTAAGGGGTGTCGCATGTTAACCCTGTAAATGTCAGTCATTTGGTCTACGGGTAGATTGCCCCTTTTAAGCCACTAAGGCTGCGGGACACAGATTCATTATTCTTCCGGTAACTACAGCTCCTAAATCTGGCGGTGATAAAGAGGGCGGGTTTGTGTGATTTATTTTTATAGATAGATATATAGATATTTACATCTGACGCCTATAAGTATTTTAAAATACTTTTTAAGGTTGGTTTGTGAACAGGATGGGTTGGATTTCCTCTGGCTGCTCTCTTGAGTCTATCACTGTGTGTGTTCAACAAGAGTTTGCACAGGTAAAAAAATTCATACCCTCCATCTCTACCTAATATATTATTATTATTATTTTTATGGCCTGTACCTATTCACACCAACTGTATCTATTTCTGTCTGTGTACGAGCTGGGGAGGGTCTCCAAGGTTTGACGTCTATTGGTTGAAGCTGGAAACCTTCGGCTGATGACAGCAGCTTGACGAGTAATGACTGGTATGATTAATGATTGTGCTTCTAATTTATGTAAAAGTATATACAAATAAATCCAGGAATAGTTGCTTTATGGGTAACTTTGACATTTGCATTTAATAAATGACGTGTAAGGAGGGGCCCGTGTGTAAGCTCCTGTATCCCACACTGACGGCGGAACTGCGGTATAATACACTTATCATCATGCGTCCGATGCGGGAGGCGCGGCAATGCCTTGTTCCATGTCACTTTATTGTTTCTCCGAGCACAGGCAGGGACACCGGAAACATCTGATAAACTCGCCACCTTGTCCGAGGTCCGTAACAAATGGGATGTTTGCTTGATTTAGAAAGAAACCGAAGAAGCCATATAATTGCTTTAAGCACCGTTCTATTTGTATAGAGACAGCCCATGTAAATGTTACGTTCTTGACAAAATGTTTTCTGATCATCCACCTGGGATTGCACCTTGAAATCACAAATCAAAGATGACCGTTCCTCTTCTGCTGATTGAAAAAGGGTGTGTGTGTGTCACACATAGGGGATTATTTTTCCTTACACTTTGTCTGTGTTTTCAGAAGGGTGCAGCCTGGTTCTAAGTGCAATAATGAGTTCTTTACATTTTAAAACACATTCTACATTTGATTTAACTTGGTGGGAGAGATCTTCTGACCGTGTTTTGGGATGTGCTTTCAGCGTCTGTAACTGTGTGTTTGTAGGCCTTGCTAGTCCTGAACGGCTTCACCATAAATACAGCCTGGTGTCAAGTAACTGTACACAAGTACAACGCTATGACTAAGGGCCATGTATGACACTACCACACAGACCTGAGCCATTTATTTGTGCTGCTAAGTGGGACTGCAGCTTTAAACCCAACTCCTGGGCACGATTTGCGGTGGCCTTTTAGAAGAACGGCAAAGCAACATGTCCAACCTTTACTCTGACACACCGGTGTATATCCCCGTGTGTCTCCTAGGTCTCCGGCGGTCCTGTTGAGCATGCGTCTACCGGTGTGTCTGCCATGTCCATATAAGTTGACATCCAAGCACCCAACTGGGTGAGGCTAGAGGGTTGGAAGTGTCAGAACATGGCGTGGAAGACGCTGATGTCCGTGGCTCCTATGCAGTATGCGTGGCACCTTCCTCTTGCTCAGGAAGATGTCAAACAATTGTATGATCAGGGAGAGCTCAGCTGTGAAGATCAGTGAGATGTGATTGGAGGACCAAGCCTCTGTCCAAGTACATATGTTGTGGTACACAATGGCTGTGTTACCTCCTGGTTGCCATCTTATCTGCGCATTGCAGCTGTCTCTGTAACCATGTGCCGTTCTTTAACCACCCCCGTTCTGGTAACCTTGCAGATAAAAACGTCTGCTCCTGTATGTGACACACGGAACCTCTTAAACAACCCTAGCGATTTCTCCATGGAGAGTGTTGTTTTTCCGCTCATATTCTTTGTCTCTGGCCTGTTATTTTTTGGGGGGGTGGAAAAAAGTGTTTTGCCACATTTATATTTTTAAATCAAATTAAAGTACAACATTGAGAATAATTTGTCTCGCTGTCGTGTGTTCTAAAGGGAGAAAATTCTACAAAACCAAATCTCAATGAAAATGATGGGGGTGTGTGCGTGTAAACAGAATAGCGACAGTACTCAGCCCCGATCTACAAAGCGACGGGAAGTCCCTAAAACCAACGTCCCGCTTTCAGATTAATGGTGTATTATGAAAGGACAATGGCGTGAAGCGGAGACTTAACATTACATTAGATGGGCCTGACCTAAACGTGGCGTGACTCCTATCCAGACGCTGAAATCGGACTTTGGCGGGGGCTGGGTGGGTGTAATACCACAGCTCGGTATGATTTGAGCAACATAGCATTATTTCCCTCCTCTGCCTTACTGTGTGTGTGTCCATAAACTTCAGCTCCAGTGACCCCCTGCTTTCGGAGATGCAGACCTTCGTAGGGGGTGCCAGTAGCCGCTCCGGCTCACTAACTGGGGTTCATGTAATGGCCGCTTCTCAAAGCTCCCGTGCCCAGTGGGCCTTCGGGTGCGGCTTCCTAAAGGCTGATGTGCCACAGGGGCTTTCAGAAGCGGAGGATCCCGGCTCCCTCTTCGGGGGTGTCTCTGGACGCGGGGTCGCCAGTTCTTAAAATAATGGGGTTCAGCTCCGGAGACCCCCTGCTTCTTCATTGTTTAATACAGGATTGAGGCAGAGGGTCTCTAGAGCTGGACCCCATTAATACCTGCAAAGGGGGTGCCGGTATCTCTTGCAGTTTAAAGCTCCTGCATCACACAGGCCAATAGGAAGCCACACCGGGTGACATCACACCTTCCTATTGGCCCACGGGATTTACAAATAGGGTGACCAGACGTCTCGGTTTTTAGGCCTCTGTCCTGACTTTTTGGGCCATTGTCCCAGTCTTCTATGGCATATACAATCGGCACTGGCCAGCCACTCGTGCACGACTGGCAAGTGCCGATCGCACATTCGCCTAAGTGACCGGCAAGCGCTTATTGCACATGCTCAGTCGGCGCATGCCGTTCGTGCATGTGCAGTCACCAGCGTGACTGCGCATCCTTGACATTTGTCCCGTTTTTTTTTGCCAGGACAAATATAGTCGCCCTATTTACAAGTCCGAAGCCCATAGGCCCTTTGGTGCCGCTCGGGCCGCTGCCTCCTTCGTGCTGTTTGCCTCCAGCGTCACGTTGCCATGGTAAAGTGACATCATTGGGAATCACGATGTCACCAGGTTGCCGGGCCAATGCGACGCCATGTGACGTCGCAGCATCATTTGATGCCGCGACGCTGAAGGAGGAGCGTGGCACGAAGGAGAAGGTAAGGATTTTAGAGGCCCCCGGCAATCAGTGGGGAAGAGCGGGCCTCTATATGGGGGAAGGGAAATCTGCTGACCTAGGCCCGGGCCTAAAGGAAAATTCGCCACTGGGCACGGGATCTTTGGAAAACAGCCATTACATGAACCCCATACGGGCACCCACTACGGCGTAAGTATAGGGTGACCATATTTTACTCTGAGACCGACCGCGCATGTGTGAGCAAGCGCCCATAGCGCATGCACGCTGGCAACTTGCCAGCTGTTCGTGCGCATGCGCTGCCGTCGCGTGCTGGGGAAAAAAGTGACATCTGGTCACCCTTGGATAGGTACCTCTGGAAGCAGGGGGTCCCCCACAGCTAGAATTAATGGGGTTCAGCGCTGGAGACCCCCCTACTTCAATCCTGCGTTTAAAAAAAAAAATGAAACCGGCTTGGATTGCCGTAATTCAGTGTCTGGATAAAGAGAAGACATATTAACGCCACGTCATTCCACTATAACGCCACGTCGTGCTGCAATAAGGTGGCGTTAACCCTGTGCTATAATGAGCTTTCGGGAAACAGAACGTCCATCCCTGTTTACGGGAACGTCCCGCTACGAGCCCTGACTTAACAGAGCGGTGCGCCTTATTATCATACTACAACCATTGACCTTACCACTTCCCTGCTGTATGGCGCGCAATGCATGGCCCACTCAGGACCAAACCACGAACTCATAGAGGTACAGTGGGTTACATCTCCTATACTTGATGCTTAAAGATGAGTATTAGTTAACAAAAAATGGTATTATAACTGTGTCGTCCTTTCAGCCATGCCCAGGCTATTGCATCAAGAAGTCCTGAGGAAGGTCCGAGCGAGACTGAAACGTAGGCAGGCACAGACCCGCATACGCTATAATGTATTAGCATGCTGCGTTGGGACACATGTCTGTGGGTGGGATGCCTTTTGTTTAATACCACCCTCCTCATGATGGCTCAAAAATGTGTAACCAACCCCTTCAATGTGATTCCCCTTCAATGTAACCCTTAATGGAGTCGCTTCCTGTGGGAAAGTGGGTGCTTTTAATTTTCTCTGGTAACTGCCCCCCGTTATCTGTTAGATAACACAAAAGGAAAACATTCTGAATGAACAATTTGCCTAAACGGCAAAATCCGGACCCAACAGGTTTTCCAATCCCGAAACTGCCCTTGTCCCGACGAGAATACGGTTCCTTAATAAGGCTAGATCGGGTCGCGTCAGGGGCGACAAGACAATTCACCGGGATCGAGGCACCAGGCAGGACAAAGAAGTCCAATAAAGGATATGTATCCTGGCCGGAACCAGGGCCGCCAACAGGGGGGGACAGCCGGGATTGCTGTCCTGAGCCCGCCCAGTCAAGGGGCCCGGCCTCCCTGTCAGCAACACAACAGTTTCCACTCTGTGCAGGCAAACCGGGCCCTTTCCTGGGCCCTCCCATCTACCCCTTCTCTCCTGCAGTACTGCACGGCCCTCCCCTTTCCCAGCACCGCCCCCCTCCCTTCTCTCCTGCAGTACTGCACGGCCCTCCCCTTTCCCAGCACCGCCCCCTCCCTTCTCTCTTGCAGTACTGCAGGGCCCTCCCCTTCCCTCAGCACCGCCCCCTCCCTTCTCTCCTGCAGTACTGCAGGGCCCTCCCCTTCCCTCAGCACCGCCCCCTCCCTTCTCTCCTGCAGTACTGCAGGGCCCTCCCCTTCCCCCAGCACCGCCCCCTCCCTTCTCTCCTGCAGTACTGCACGGCCCTCCCCTTTCCCAGCACCGCCCCCCTCCCTTCTCTCCTGCAGTACTGCACGGCCCTCCCCTTTCCCAGCACCGCCCCCCCCCTTCTCTCTTGCAGTACTGCAGGGCCCTCCCCTTCCCTCAGCACCGCCCCCTCCCTTCTCTCCTGCAGTACTGCAAGGCCCTCCCCTTCCCTCTGCACCGCCCCCTCCCTTCTCTCCTGCAGTACTGCAGGGCCCTCCCCTTCCCTCAGCACCGCCCCCTCCCTTCTCTCCTGCAGTACTGCAGGGCCCTCCCCTTCCCTCAGCACCGCCCCCTCCCTTCTCTCCTGCAGTACTGCAGGGCCCTCCCCTTCCCTCAGCACCGCCCCCTCCCTTCTCTCCTGCAGTACTGCAGGGCCCTCCCCTTCCCTCAGCACCGCCCCCTCCCTTCTCTCCTGCAGTAGTGCATGGCCCTCCCCTTTCCCAGCACTGCCCCCCTCCCTTCCCTCCTGCAGGCAAGCCGGGCCCCTCCCCTTTCCTGGCCCCTCCCATCTATCCCTTCTCGACTGTAGCGCCCTCTCTTCCCCCAGCGCCGCCACCCTTCCTTCTCTCCTGTAGGACTGCAGGGCCCCCCTCTTCCCTTGGCACCGCCCCCTTTCCCTCTCTCCCCCCGCCTCCGCAATCCTGCTGGTTGTCAAGATAGAGAGGGTTTGGCCCAGGATTAAAGGGGTTACACCCCATTTGGCCACCCTCTACTCTCACCTGGGAAGCAAGGGGTTAACTGGACTGAGGTCCAGTAATGTGTTTTTGCCTTGCTTCAATATCCAAATGTTTATTCCCCTGTGTAAATGTATTGTGTTATCCTGGTGTTTTCACTCACACATTCACTAGGGTTGATGCGGGAGGGAAGGGATTAGTGTTAAAATAGTGATTATAGCCCTTTGTGTAATTTTCCCGCCTTTTCAGGCTCCATTTTGCAGCCGTCCATAGGTCGC
Organism: Ascaphus truei; assembly: GCF_040206685.1. NCBI lineage: Eukaryota > Metazoa > Chordata > Amphibia > Anura > Ascaphidae > Ascaphus > Ascaphus truei. The sequence continues at coordinate 13,082,149 of NC_134483.1, forward strand.
CATTGAGCCTCCATGCTTTCTAATGGCAGAAGTTGCGGTTTTGGACCTGTTTTCCAGCGACGACCAGCAGGTGGCGTCCGAGAGGAGGAGCGGCGGTTTCCCATTGTAAGTCAATGGGCTCATTGACTTCAATGGAGATTCCTCAACGCCGGCCTCGAGGAACAGGTTGGCAGTCATCCAAACCGCAGACCGCAAAAGCGGAAACAATGTCTTTTAAAAGAGTTTAATCACTACGGTCAAGTTCAACGACAATTGGCGTGGAAATCTTGGGTTCTAGGGCCCCTGGAAATAAAGTTCTTTTTGTCCCTAACCCCTAGGAACCCCCACACACGATCCACACCGGGTCCGGGAATGAGGGACCCCCGTAAAGGGTCGAGCGGAGAAGGAGGGTCGCACCATTGAATCTAATGGCGGCGGGCGCCATGCATTGTCAATGGCAGCGCCGGCCATTGATTCCAATGGGGAAAAGCCGCATGGCGAAAAAACGACTAAGTGTAAAATGTTGAAATGTGTAAGTCCATATCTCCGGTTCTGGAATGACCAGAGGGATGGGATTTGGGTGGCATATAGCCAAGGTTCCGGCTTTAATGCATGCTCCTTCCCAGCCCCCTCAGACCAACCAGACGGAGTGTGGACGAAGGTAAAGATTTGTGGATTTTCTCATAGACTTCAATGGCGGCGGTTCCTCCATTGAAAGT